>NW_004524908.1:62884-85751 GCF_000260255.1 Octodon degus
AGAAACAAGCAGCTCTCCTCAGGGCACTGGAGTCTAGAAACGTGTTTGTGGCTCTTTGCCCATAGGAATGAATGGGAGAGAGAACAAACTTCTGCAGGTTCTCTTTACCTCCAGTTGGAAAGTCATTAACTTCACGTATGCTTTCTCTTAGGAGACTGAATGATTTGCCACTCTCTTTGCAGCACGTTACTTTGAAGTACTTTAGTAACAAAAGTGTCATTTCAGGCAGGGTTTATGTTGCGTGGTACTGTGAAGTACTTTTGTTACAAAAGTGATGTTTTAGCCAGAGTTCTGTGATGTGCTGAATACAGAAACAGGCATTGGAGTGGCCTGTTTTTTAAAGAAGCTGGAGCTTAGCTGGCTCTTCTGCATGAAGAACTCACACTTGGAAACACAAATCATGCAGTAGAAACAAGCAGCTCTCCTCAGTGCACTGGAGTCTAGAAACATCTTTGTGGCTCTTTGCCCATAGGAATGAAAGGTAGTGAGAACATCCTTCTGCAGTTTCACTGCACCTCCAGTTGGAAAGTCACAAACATCATGAAAGCTTTCTCCTAGGAGACTGAATGATTTGCCACTCTCTTCACAGCACGTTACTGTGAAGTACTTTAGTTACAAAAGTGACATTTAACCAGAGATCTATGTTGCACAGTATAGAGGAGCAGGCATTGGAATGCCCCGCTTGCCAAAGAAGCTGGAGCTTAGCTGGCTCTTCTCCATTAAGAACTCACACTTACAAACACAAATCATGCAGTAGAAACAAGCAGCCCTCCTCAGGGCTCTGGAGTCCAGAAAAGATTTTGTGGCTCTTTCCCCATAGGAATGAATGTGAGAGAGAACAAACGTCTGCAGTTTCTCTGCAACTCCAGGTAGAAAGTCACAAACATCACGGATACTTTCTCTTAGGAGACTGAATGATGTGACACTCTTTTCACAGCGTGGTACTGTGAAGTACTTTACTTAGAAAAGTGACATTTTAGCCAGAGTTCTGTGTTGTGCTGTATAGAGGAACAGTCATTGGAGAGCCCTGCTTCCCAAAGAAGCTGGTGTTGAGCTAGCACTTCTGCAGTAAGTACTCACATATAGAAACAGAATTCATGCAATAAAAACAAGAAGGTCTTTCCTGGACACTGGCGTCTAGAAACATCTTTGTGGCTCCTTGCCCATAGGAATGAATTGGAGAGAGAACAATCTTCTGAAGTTTCTTTGCACCTCCAATTGGAAAGTCACAAACTTCACGTATGCTTTCTCTTAGGATACTGAATGATTTGCCACTCTTTGACAGCACCTAACTGTGAAGTACTTATTTACGGAAGTGACAATTTAGCCAGAGTTCTGTTTTGCACTATATACAGGAATAGGCTTTGGAGTGCCCTGCTTTCCAAAGAAGCTGGAGCCTAGCTGGCCATTCTGCATTAAGAACTGACACTTAGAATCACAAATCATGCAGAAGAAACAAGCCGATCTCCTCAGAGCCATGGAATCTAGAATCGTGTTTGTGGTTCTTTATCCATAGGAATGAATGGAAAAGAGAAAAACTTTCTGCAGTTTCTCTGCAACTCCATGTAGAAAGTCACAAACATCATGGATGCTTTCTCTTAGGAGACTGAATGATGTGCCACTCCTTTCACATTGCGGTACTGTGAGGTACTTTAGTTACAAAAGTGACATTTTAGACAGAGTTCTGTGTTGCACTGTATACAAGAACGGGCATTGGAGTGCCCTGCTTCCCAAAGAATCTACAGCATAGCTGCCTCCTCTGCATTAAGAACTCTCACTTAGAAACACAAATCATGCAGTAGAAACAAGCAGTTCTCCTTAGTCCACTGGAGTCTAGAAACATTTTTGTGGCTCTTTCCCCTTAGGAATGAATAGGAGAGATAATAAACTTCTGCAGTTTCTTTGCACTTCCAATTGGAATGTCACAACTTCACGTATTTTTTTTTTCCTTAGGAGACTGAATTATTTGCCACTCTTTTCGCAGTGCGATATTGGAAAGTACTTTTGTTACAAAAGTGAAGATTTAGACAGATTTCTGTGTTGCCCTGAATACAGGAACAGGCATTGGAGTGCGCTGCTTTCCAAAAAAGCTGGAGCTTAGCTGGCTCTTCTGCATTAAGAACTCACTCTTAGAAACACAAATCATGTAGCAGAAATATACAGCTCTCCTCAGGGCAATGGAGTCTACAAACATCTTTCTGGCTCTTTGCCCATAGTAATGAATGGGAGAGAGAACAACCTTCTGCAGTTTCTCTGCAACTCGAGGTAGAAAGTCACAAACATCACAGATGCTTTTTCTTAAGAGACTGAATGATGTGCCACTCTTTTCAAGGCGCTTTAATGTGAAGTTCTTTAGTTTCAAAAATGCCGCTTTTACCAGAGTTCTGCATTGCGCTGTATAGAGGAACAGGCATTGGAATGCCCTGCTTCCCAAAGAAGCTGGAGCTTAGCTGGCTCTTCTGCATTAAGTACTCATATGTAGAAACAGAAATCATGCAATACAAACAAGAAGCTCTTTCCCGGTCACTGGATTGTAGAAACGTGTTTGGGGCTCATTGCACAGAGGAATGAATGGGAGAGAGAACAAACTTCTGCAGTTTCTCTGCACTTCCAGTTGGAAAGTCACAAACTTCACATATGATATCTCTTAGGAGACTGAATGATTTGCCACTCTATTCACAGCGCGTTATTGTGACGTACTTTAGTTACAAAAGTGTCATTTCAGCCAGAGTCGTATGGTGCTCTGTATAGGCGAACATGCATTGGAATGCCTTGCTTCCCAAAGAAGCTGGAGCTTAGCTGGCTCTTCTGCATTAAGAACTCACATTTAGAAACACAAATCATGCAGTAGAAACAAGCAGGCCTCCTCAGGGCACTGGAGTCCACAAAAGTGATTCTGGCTCTCTGCCCATACAAATGAATGGGAGAGAGAACAAGCTTCTGCAATTTCTGTGCCAATCCAGCTGCAAAGTCACCAAATTCATGGATGCTTTCTCAGGAGACTGAATGATTTGCCACTCTTCTCAGAGCGCGGAACTGTGAAGTACTTTAGTTACAAAACTGACGTTTTAGCCAGATTTCTCTGTTGCGCTGTATAGAGGCAAAGGCATTGGAGTGCCCTGCTTCCCAAAGAAGCAGAAGCTGAGCTGCCTCTACTGCTTTAAGAACTCACACTTAGAAATACAAATAATGCAGTAGAAACAAGCAGATCTGCTCAGGGCACGAGTCTAGAAATGTGTTTGTGGATCTTTGCCCATAGGAATGAATGGCAGAGAGAACAACCTTCGGCAGTTTATCTGCACCTCCAGATGGTAAGTCATGAACTTCATGTATGCTCTCTCTTAGGAGAATGAATGATTTGCCACTCTTTTCACAGCGTGGTACTGTGAAGTACTTTAGTTACAAAAGTGACGTTTTAGCCAGAGTTCTCTGTTGCGCTGTATACAGGAACATGTACTGGAGGGCACTGATTCTAAAGAAGCTGGAGCTTAGCTGGCTCTTCTGCATTAACAACTCAATCTTAGAAATACAAATCATGCATTAGAAACAAGCAGCTCTCCTCAGGGCACTTTAGTCTAGTAAGGTGTTTGGGGCTCTTTCCCCATAGGAATGAATGTGAGAGAGAACAGCCTTCTGCAGTTTATCTGCACATATAGATGGAAAGACACAAATTTCACCAATGCTTTCTCTTAGGAGACTGAATGATTTGCCACTCTTTTCACAGCCCGGTACTGTGAAGTACTTTTGTTACAAAGGTGACGTTTCAGCCAGAGTCCTCTGTTGTGCTGTATACAGGAACAGGTACAGGAGGGCCCTGCTTTCCAAAGAAGCTGGAGCTTAGCTGGCTCTTCTGCATTAAGAACTCACACTTAGAATCACAAATCATGAAGTAGAAAACAGCCGATCTCCTCAGTGCACTGGAGTATAGAAAGGTGTTTGGGGCTCTTTCCCGATAAGAATGAATGGGAGAGAGAACAACCTTCTGCAGTTTCTCTGCAACTCCAGGTAGAAAGTCTCAAACATCACGGATGCTTTTTCATAGGAGACTGAATTATGTGACACTCTTTTCACAGCGCAGTACTGTGAAGTACTTTAGTTACAAATCTGACGTTTTAGCCAGAGTTCTGTGTTGCGCTGTATAGATTAACAGGCATTGGACTACCCTGCTTCCCAAAGAAGCTGGAGCTTAGCTTTCTCTTCTGAATTAAGTACTCACATTTAGAAACAGAAATCATGCAATACACACAAGCAGCTCTTTCCTGGACACTGGACTCTATAAACGTGTTTATGGCTCTTGGCACAGAGTAATGAATGGGACAGAGAACAACCTTCTGAAGTTTCTCTGCACCTCCAGTTGGAAAGTCACAAACTTCACGTATGCTTTCCCTTAGGAGACTGAATGATTTGCCACTCTCTAAACAGCGCGTTACTGTGAAGTACTTTTGTTACAAAAGTGGCATTCCAGCCAGAGTTTATGTTGTGCTGTATAGGGAAACATGCATTGGAATGCCATGCTTTCCAAAAAGCTGGAGCTTAGCTGTCCCTTCTGCATTAAGAACTCACACTTAGAAACTAAAATCATGCAGTAGAAACCAGCAGATCTCCTCAGGGCACTGGAGTCTAGAATTGTCTTTGTTTGTCTTTCCCCATAGGAATGAATGGGAGAGAGAACAACTTTCGGCAGTTTATATGCACCTCCAGATGAAAAGTCACAAATTTCACATATGCTTTTGCTTAGGAGACTGAAAGATTTGCCACTCTTTTCACAGAGTGGTACTGTGAAGTACTTTTGTTACAAAAGTGACGTTTTAGCCGGAGTTCTGTGTTGCCCTGAATACAGGAACAGGCATTGGAGTGCCTGGCTTTCCAAAGAAGCTGGAGCTTAGCTGGCTCTTCTGCATTAAGAACTCACACTTAGAAACACAAATCATGCAGTAGAAATAAGCAGCTCTCCTCAGGGCACTGGAGTCTAGAAACAACTTTGTGGCTCTTTGGTCATAGGAATGAAAATGAGAGAGAACAACCTTCTGCAGTTTCTCTGCACCTCCAGTTGTAAAGTCGCAAAATTCACGAAAGGTTTCTCTTAGGAGACTGAATAATTTGCCACTCTCTTCACAGCACACTACTGTGAAGTACTTAAGTTACAAAGTGACGTTTTAGCCAGAGTTCAGTGTTGCATGTATACAGGAACAGGCATTGGAGTGTCCTGCTTCCTAAAGAATGTGGAGCTTAGCTGGCTTTTCTGCATTAAGAACTCACACTGAGAAACACAAATCATGCAGTTGAAGCAAGCAGATCTCCTCAGGGCACTGGAGTCTAGAATAGTGTTTGTGGCTCTTTTCTCATAGGAATGAATGTGAGAGAGAACATCCTTCTGCAGTTTATCTGCACATCTAGATGGAAAGACACAAATTTCACCTATGCTTTCTCTTAGGAGACAGAATGACTTGCCACGCTTTTCACAGCGTGGAACTGTGAAGTACTTTTGTTACAAAAGTGAAGTTTTAGCCAGAGTTCTGTACTGCGCTGTATACAGGAACAGGCATTGGAGTTCCCTGCTTCCCAAAGAAGCTGGAGCTTAGCTGGCTCTTCTGCATTAAGAACTCACACTTAGAATCGCAAATCATGAAGTAGAAACAAGCCTATCTCCTCAGGGCACTGGAGTATAGAAAGGTGTTTGGAGCTCTTTCCCCATAAGAATGAATGGAAGAGAGAACAGCCTTCTGCAGTTTCTCTGCAAATCCGGGCAGAAAGTCACAAACATCACGGATGCTTTTTCCTAGGAGACTGAATGATGTGACACTCATTTCACAGCGTGGTACTGTGAAGTATTTTAGTTACAAATGAGATGTTTTTGCCAGAGTTCGGTGTTGCGATGTATAGATTAACAGGCATTGGAGTGCCCTGCCTCCCAAAGAAGCTGGAGCTTATCTGGCTCTTCATCATTAAGTACTCACTCTTAGAAACACAAATCATGCAGTAGAAATAAGCAACTCTCCTCAGGGCACTGTAGTCCAGAAACATCTTTGTGGCTCTTTTGCCATAGGAATGAAACTGAGAGTGAACAACCTTCTGCAGTTTCTCTGCACCTCCAGTTGTAAAGTCGCAAACTTCATGAAAGCTTTCTCTTAGGAGACTGAATGATTTGCCACTCTCTTCTCAGCACGTTACTGTGAAGTATTTTAGTTACAAAAGTGACGTTTTAGCCAGAGTTCGGTGTTGCACTGTATACAGGACCAGGCATTAGGGTGCGCTGCTTCCCAAAGAAGGTGGAGCTTAGCTTGCTCTTCTGCATTAAGAACTCACACTGAGAAACACAAATCATGCAGTAGAAACAAGCAGATCTCCTCAGGGCACTGGAGTCTAGAAAAGTGTTTGTGCCTCTTTCCCCATAGGAATGAATGTGAGAGAGAACAACCTTCTGCAGTTTATCTGCACATCTAGATGGAAGGACAAAAATTTGACCTATGCTTTCTCTTAGGAGACTGAATGATTTGCCACTCTTTTCACAGCGCGGTACTGTGAAGTACTTTTGTTACAAAAGTGACATTTTAGCCAGAGTTCTGTGTTGTTCTGTATACAAGAACAGGCATTGGATTGCCCTGATTCCCAAAGAAGCTGGAGCTTAGCTGGCTCTTCTGCTTTAAGAACTCAGACTTAGAATCACAAATCATGAAGTAGTAACAAGCCGATCTTCTCAGGGCACTGGAATCTAGAAAGGTGTTTGGGGCTCTTTCCCCATAAAAATGAAAGAGAGATAAAACAACCATCTGCAGTTTCTCTGCAACGCCAGGTAGAAACTCACAAACATCACGGATGCTTTTTCCTAGGAGACTGAACGATTTGCCACTCTCTTCACAGCACATTACTGTGAAGTACTTTAGTTACAAAAGTGACGTTTGAGACAGAGTTCGGTGTTGCGCTGTATATAAGAACCGGCATTGGAGTGCCCTGCTTCCCAAAGAAGGTGGAGCTTAGCTGGTTCTTCTGCATTAAGCACTCACTCTGAGAAACACAATTCATGCAGTAGGAACAAGCAGATCTCCTCATGGCCCTGGAGTCTAGAAAAGTGTTTGTGGCTCTTTCCCCATAGGAATGAATGTTAGAGAGAACAAACTTCTGCAGTTTCTCTGTAACTCCAGGTAGAAACTCACAAACATCATGGATGCTTTCTCTTATGAGACTGAATGGTGTGACAATCTTTTCACAGAGCGGTACTGTGAAGTTCTTTATTTAGAAAAGTGACGTTTTAGCCAGTGTTCTGTGTTGCGCTGTATAGAGGAAATGGTACTGGAATGCCCTGCTTCGCAAAGAAGCTGGAGCTTACCTGGCTCTTCTGCATTAAGTAATCACATGTAGAAATAGAAATCATGCAATACAAACTAGCAGCTCTTTCCTGGACACTGGACTCTAGAATCTTGTTTGTGGCTCATTGCCCAGAGGAATGAATGGAAGAGAGAACAACCTTCTGCAGTTTCTCTGCACCTCCAGTTGGAAAGTCTCAAGCTTCACATATGCTATCTCTTAGGAGATTGAATGATTTGACACTCTCTTCACAGCGTGTTACTGTGAAGTTCTTTAGTTACAAAAGTGTCATTTCAGCCAGAGTTTTATATTGCGCTGTATACGCGAAAATACATTGGAATGCCTTGCTTCCCAAAGAAGCTGGAGCTTAGATGGCTCTTCTGCATTAAGAACTCACATGTAGAAACACAAATCAGGCAGTAGAAACAAGCAGCTCTCCTCAGTGCACTGGAGTCTGGAAAGGAATTTCGGGCTCTTTGCCCATAGGAATGAAAGGGATAGAGAAAAACCTTCTGCAGTTTCTCTTCACCTCCAATTGGAAAGTCACAAACATCATGAAAACTTTCTCTAAGGAGATTGAATGATTTACCACTCTCTTCACAGCATGTTACTGTGAAGTTCTTTAGTTACAAAACTGACATTTTAGCCAGAGTTCAATGTTGCACTGTGTACAGATACAGGCATTGGAGTGCTCTGCTTCCCAAAGAAGCAGGAGCTTAGCTGGTTCTTCTGCATTAAGAACTCACACTTAGAAACACAAATCATGCTGTAGAAACGAGCAGTTCTCCTCTGGGCACTGCAATCTAGAAAGGTGTTTTGGTCTCTTTGCCCATAGGAATGAAAGGGAGTGAGAACAACCTTCTGCAGTTTCTCTGCACATCCAGTTGGAAAGTTTCATACTTCATGAAAGCTTTCTCTTAGGAGACTGAATGATTTGCCACTCTCTTCATAGAACTTTACTCTGAAGTACTTTAGGTACAAAAGTGATATTTTAGCCAGAGTTCTATGTTGCGATGTATACCGGAACAGGCATTGGAGTGCCCTTCTTCCCAACGAAGCTGGAGCTTAGCTGGCTCTTCTGCATTAAGTTCTCACATGTAGAAACAGAAATCATGCAATACAAACAAGCAGCTCTTTCTTGACACTGGACTCTAGAAACGTGTTTGGGGCTCTTTGCCCAGAGGAATGAATGGGAGAGAAAACAACCTTCTGCAGTTTCTCTGCACCTACAGTTGGAAAGTCACAAACTTCACGGATGTTTTCTCTTAGGGGACTGAATGATTAGCCACTCTTTTCAAAGCGCCGTACAGTGAAGTACTTTAGTTACAAAAGCGACGTTTTAGCCAGAGTTCTGTTTTTAGCTGTATACAGGAACAGGCATTGGAGAGCCCTGCTTGCCAAAGAAGCTGGAGCTTCGCCGGCTGTTCTGCATTACCAACTCACACTCACAAACACAAATCATGCAATAGAAACAATCAGCTCTCCTCAGAGCACTGGGCTTTAGAAACGTGTTTGTGACTCTTTGCCATAGAAATGAATGAGCCAGGGAACAACCTTGTGCAGTTTCTGTGAACCACCAGATGGAACTTCACAAAATTCACAGATGCCTCCTCATTTTGGACTGAATGATTTGCCACTCTTCACAGCATGGAACTATAAAGTACTTTACTTACAAACGTGATGTTTAGCGAGAGGTCTGTGTTGCACCCTATACAGGAACAGGCATTGGAATGCCCTGCTTCCCAAAGAAGCTGGAGCTTCGCTGGCTTTCCTGCATTAAGAATTCACACTTACAAACACAAATCTTGCAGTAGAAACAATCATCTCTCCTCACGGTAGAGTAGTCTAGATACTTGTTTGTGCCTCTTTGTCCATAGGAATGAATGGATACGGAACAAAGTACTGCATGTTTTCTGCACATCCAGCTGGAAAGTCACAAACTTCACAGATGCTTTCTGTTAGGAGACTGAATGATTTGCCTCTCTTTTCAAAGCGCGAAATTGTGAAGTACTTTTATTACAAAATTGATGTTTTAGACTGAGTTCTTTGTTGCGCCATATACAGGAACATGCATTGGAATGCCCTGCTTCCCAAAGAAGCTGGGGCTTAGCTGGGTCTTCTGCATTAAGAACTCACACTTAGAAACATAAATCATGCATTAGAAACAAGGACCTCTCCTCAGGGCACTGCATTCCAGAATCGTGTTTCTTGCTCTTTGCCCATAGTAATGAATGGGACATATGTCGTATTCTGCAGTTTCTCTTCACCTCCAGAAGGCAAGTAACAAGCTTCACGGATGCTTTCACTTGGGAGACTGAATGATTTGCCACTCTTTTCACTGCGCCAAACTGTGAATTGTTTTAGTTACAAAAGTGAGCTTTTAGCCAGAGTTCTGTTTTGCACCATATACAGGAACAGGCATTGGAGTGCCCTGCTTCCCAAATAAGTTGACGCATAGCTGGCTCTTCTGCATTAAGAACTCACACTTAGAAACAAAAATCATATAGTATAAACAAGCAGCTCTCCTCAGGGCACTGGAGTCTAGAAACAGTTTTGTGGCTCTTTGCCCATTGGAATGAATGGAGAGAGAATAACCTTCTCCAGTTTCTTTGCATCTCCAGCTGGAATGTCACAAACTTCACGGATGATTTCTCTTATGAGAATAAATGATTTCCACTCTTTGCAAATCGCAGAACTGTGAAGTACTTTAGTGAGAAATGTGATGATGTAGCCTGTGTTCTGTGTTTCGCCGTATACAGGAACAGGCATTGGAATGCCCTGCTGATAAAGAAGCTGGAGATTATGTGGCTGGTCTGAATTCAGAACTCACACTTAGAAACACAAATCATGCAGTAAAGGCCAGGAATTCCCCTCAGTGCACTGGAGTCTAGAAAGTTATTTGTGGCTCTTTGCCCATGGGATTGAATGGGAGAGACAACAAAGTTCTGCAGTTTCTCTGCACCTCCCGCTGGAAAGTCACAAACTACATGGATAGTTTGTGTTAGGAGACTGAATGATTTGCAACTGTTTGCAATACGCGGAACTGTGCAGTACTTTAGTTACAAAATGACGTTTTAGCCAGAGATTTGAGTTGCGCCATGTACAGGAACAGGCATTGGAATAACCTTCTATCCAAAGAAGGTGGAGCTTAGCTGGCTCTTCTCCTTTAAGAACTCACAAATGGAAACACAAAACTTGCAGTACAAAATAGCATCTCTCCTCAGGGCACTATAGTTTAGAAATTGTTTGAGGCTCTTTGCCCGTTGGAATGAACGGGTGGGAGAACAACCTACTGCACTTTCTCTCCACCTCCACCTGGAAAGTACAAACTTTACTGATGCTTTCTGTTAGGAGACGGAATGACTTGCCACTGTTTGCAAAGCGCAGAACTCTGAAGTACTTCAGTTACAAAAGTGACGTTTTAGCCAGAGCTCTGTGTTGCACCTTAGAATGGAACATTCATTGGAGTGCCCTGCTTCACAAAGAAGCTGGAGGTTAACTGGCTCTTCTGCTTTAAGAACACACACTTAGAAACACAAATCATGCTGTAGAAACTACCAGCTGTCCTCAGGGCTCTGGAGTCCAGAAACGAGTTTGTCACTCTTTGCACATAGGAATGAATGGGAGAGAGAATAACCTTCTGCAGTTTGTATGTACCTCCAGTAGGAAATTCACAAACTTCACGGATGCTCTCTCTTACGAGAATTAATAATTTCCACTATTTGCAAATCACAGAACTGTGAAGTACTTTAGTGAGAAAAGTGACGATTTAGCCAGTGTGGTGTGTTGCGCCGTTTACAAGAACAGGCATTGGAATGTCCTGCTGATAAAGATGCTGGAGCTTATGTGGCTCGTCTGCATTAAGAACTCAAACTTCGAAACACAAATCATGCAGTAGAAGCAAGGAGTTCTCCTTAGGGCACTGGGATCTAGAAACATATTTTGGCTCTTTGACCATGGGATTGAATGGAAGAGAGAACAAAGTTCTGCAGTTTCTCTGCACTTCCCGCTGGAAAGTCACAAACTACATGCATACTTTCTGTTAGGAGACTGAATGATTGGCCACTGTTTGCAAAGCGCAGAACTCTGAAGTACTTTAGTTTCAAAAGTGACGTTTTAGCCAGAGCTTTGTTTTGCACCGTAGAAAGGAACAGGCATTGGAGTGCCCTGATTCCCAAATAAGCTGGAGCTTAGCTGGCTCTTCTCTTTCAAGAACTCACACTTTGAAACACAAATCATGCTGTAGAATATAGCCGCTCTCCTCAGGGCCCTGGAGTCCAGAAACGAGTTTGTGGAGCTGTGCCCATAGGAAACAATGGGAGAGAGTTCAACCTTCTGCAGTTCCTCTGCACCTCTAACTGGAAAGTAAAAAAAGGCATGAATGTTTTCCCTTAGGAGACTGAATGATTTGCCACTCTTCACAGCGTGGAACTGTGAAGTACTTTAGTTACAAAAGTGAAGTTTTAGCCAGAGTTCTATGTTGCGCGGTGTAAAGGAAAAGGAATTGCAGTGCCCTGCTTCCCAAAGAAACTGGAGCTTAGCCACTTCGTCAGCCATATGAACTCAAACTTACAAATGCAAATCATGCATTAGAAACAAGCAGCTCTCTTCAGGTCACTGAGTTCTAGAAACGTGATTGTGTTTCTTTGCCCATAGGAATGAATGGGAGAGAGAAAAACTTCTGAAGTTTTTGTCCACTTCCATTTGGAAATTCACAAACTTCACGGATGCTTTCTCTCATTAGACTGAATGATTTTCTACTGTATGCACAGCGTGGAACTGTGAAGTACTTTTGTTACAAAAGTGAAGTTTTAGTCAGAGTTCTGTGCTGTGCCGTGTACAGAAACAGGCATTGGAGTGCCCTGTTTCCCAAAGAAGCTTGAGCTTAGCTTCCTCTTCAGCAATATGAACTCAGACTTAGAAACACAACTCATGTAGTAGAATCAAGCAGCTCTCCTCCGGGCATTGGAGTCTAGAAACGAGTTTATGGCTCTTTCACCATAGGAATGAATCAGAGAGAGAACAACCTTCTGCAGTTTCTCTGCACTTCCAGCTGGATCGTGAAATTTTCACGGATACTTTCTCTTAGGAGACTGAATTGTCTGCTACTGTTTGTAGTGTGCGGATCTTCGCAGTACTTTTGTTACCAAAGTGAAATTTTAGGTAGAGTTTTCTGTTGTGCTGTATACAGAAACAGGAATTAGAGTGCCCTCCTTCCCAAAGAACCTCGAGCTTCGGTGGCTCTTCTGCATTAAGAACCCACACTTAGAAATACAAATCATGGAAAAGAAAGAAGCTTCTATCTTCAGGGCACTGGAGTCTAGAAAAGTGATTGTGCCTCTTTGCACATAGGAAAGAATGGGATAGAGAACAACACTCTGCAGTTTTTGTCCACCTCCAGATGGAAAGTCACAAACTTCACGGATGCTTTCTCTCATTAGACTGAATGATTTTTCACTGTGTGCCCAGCGTGGAACTGTGAAGTAGTTAATCACAAAACTGAAGTTTTATCCAGATTTATGTGTTGCACAGTGTACAGGAACAGGCATTGGAGTGACCTGCTTCCCAAAAAGCTGGAGATTAGCTACCTCTTAAGCAATAAGTTCTCAAACTGAGAAACACAAATCATACAGTAGAAACAAGCAGCTCTCCTCAGCTCACTGGAGTCTAGAAATGTGTTTGTGGCTCTTTGCCCGCAGGAATGAATTGGAGAGAGAACAACCTTCTGCAGTTTCTCGGCACCTCCAGCTGTTAAGCCAAAAACTTTACGGATGCTTTCACTCATTAGACTGAATGATTTGCCACTGTGTGCACAGCGCGAAACTGTGAATTACTTTAGTTTCGAAAGTGAAGTTTTAGCCAGAGTTCTGTGTTGTGCTGTATAAAGGAGCAGGCATTGGAGTGTCCTGCTTCCCAGAGAAGCAGGAGCTTATCTGGCTCTTCTGCATTGAGAACTCACACTTAGAAACACAATCATGCTGTAGAAAGAAACACCTCTCCGCAGGGCACTGTTGTCTAGAATTGTGTTTGTGGCTATTTGACCATAGGAATGAATGGGAGAGAGAACACCCTTCTGCAGTTTCTCTGCATCTTCAGGTGGAAAGTCACAAACTTCACAGATGCATTCTCTTAGGAGACTGATTTGATACTCTTTTCACAGCGCGGAACTGTGAAGTACTTTAGTTACAAAAGTGACGTTTTAGCCTGAGTTCTGTGCTGCGCCATATTCAGGAACAGGCATTGGAGTGCCCTGCTTAACAAAGAAGCTGGAGCTTAGGTGGCTCCTATGCATTAAGATTTCACACGTAGAAACATAAATTATGCATTAGAAACAAGCAGTTCTCCTCAGCTCAATGGAGTCTAGAAATGTGTTTGTTGCTCTTTGCGATAAGAATGAATGGGAGTGAGAAGAGCCTTCTGCAGTTTCTCTGCACCTCTGGTCGGAAAGTCACAAACTTCATGTATGCTTTCTTTTAGGAGACTGAATGACTTGCCACTCTTTTCACAGCGTGGTACTGTGCTGTACTTTAGTTAATACAGTGTCGTTTTAGCCATACTTTTCTGTCGAACTTTATAGAGGACGAGGCATTGGAGTGCTATGCTTCCCAAATTAGCTGGAGCTAAGCTGCTTCTTCTGCATTAAGATCTTTAACTTAGAAACAAAAATCATGCAGTATTAATAATAAGCTCTCCTCATGGCACTGTAATCTAGAAAGGTGTTTGTGGCTCTTTGCCCATAGTAATGAATGGGAGAGAGAACAACCTTCTGCAGATTCTCTGCACCTCCAGATGGAAAGTCTAATAGTTCATGGATTCTTTCTCTTAGGAGCCTGAATGATTTGCCACTCTTTTCACAGCGCGGAACTGTGAAGTACTTTAGTTACAAAAGTGACGTTTTAGCCAGAGTTCTGTGTTGCGCTGTACACAGTAACAGGAATTGGAGTGCCCTGCTTCCCGAAAAAGCTGGATATTAGCTGGCTCTTCAGCACTAAGAACTCACACTTACAAACACAATTCATGCAGCAGAAACAAGTAGCTCTCCTCAAGTCACTGAGTCTGGAAACGTCTTTGTGGCTCTTTGCCCATAGCAATGAATGGGAGAGAGAACAACCTTCAGCAGTTTCTCTGTAACTCCAGGTAGAAAGACACAAACTTCATGGATGCTTTCTCTTACGAGAGTGAATGATTTGCCACTCTTTTCAAAACGCTGTACTGTGAATCACTTTAGTTACAAAAGTGATGTTTTAGCCAGAGTTCAGTGTTGCACTGTATACAGTATCTGGCATTGGAGTTCCCTCCTTCCCAAAGAAGCTGGAGGTTTGCTCGCTCTTCTGCATTAATTACTCACACTTAGAAACACATATCACGCATTAGAAACAAGCAGGTCTCCTCAGGTCACAGGAATCTAGAAACGTGTTTGTGGCTCTTTGACCATAGTAATAAATGGTAGAGAGAACTACCTTCTGCAGTTTCTTTGCACCTCCCAGTGGAAAATCACAAACTTCACGATTCCTTACTCTTAGGGGACTGAATTACTTCCCACACTTTTCAAAGCTGGAGACCGTGAAGTACTTTAGTTACAAAAGTGAAGTTTTTGCCAGAATTCTCTTTGCGCCGTATAAAGGAATAGACATTGTAGTGAACTGATTGCCAAAGAAGCTGGAGCTTAGCTGCCTCTTCTACATTAACAACTCATACTTGTAATCAAAAATAATGAAGAAGAAACTAGTAGCTCTCCTCAGGGCAATGGAGTCTAGAAAAGTATTTCTGACTGTTTGCACTTAGGAATGAATGGCAGAGAAAACAAACTTCTGCAGTTTCTCTGCACCTCCAGCACTAAAGTCACAAACTTCATTGTTGCTTTTTCTTATGAGACTTAATGATTTGCCACTCTTTTCACAGCATGGACCTGTGAAGTACTTTTATTATAAAAGTGAGGTTTTAGCCAGAGTTCTTTGTTGCACCATATAGAGGACCAGGCGTTGGAGTGCCCTGCCTCCCAAAAATCTGGATCTTAGCTTGCTCTTCTGCATTAAAAATGGTCACTTAGAATCAATTCATGCAGTAGAAATAAGCAGCTCATCTCAGGGCACTGGAGTCTAGAAAAGTGTTTGTGGCTCTTTTCCCATGGGCAGGAATGGGAGAGACAACAACCTTCTGCAGTTTATCTGCACCTCTATCTCGAAAGTTACATACTTCACGGATGCTTTCTTTTAGGAGACTGAATAATTTCACACTGTTTGCAATGCACTAAAATGTGAAGTATTTTAGTTACAAAAGTGATATTTTAGCCAGAGTTCTGTGTTGCACCATATACAGAAAAAGGTATTGGAGTACCCTGCTTGCCAAAGAAGCTCTAGCTTAGGTGACTATTCTGCATTAAGAATTTACACTTAGAAATGCAATTCATGCAGTAGATACCAGCAGTTCTCCTCAGGTCACTGGAATCTAGAAACGTGTTGTGGCTCTTTGCCCGTGCAAACGAATGGGATGGAGAACAACCTTCTGCAGTTTCAATTCACCTCCACCTGGAAATCACAAACTACAAGGATGCTATCTGTTGGGGGACTGAATGATTTGCATCTATCTTCACAGCGTGGAATTGTGAAGTACTTTATTTACAAAAGTGATGTTTTAGCCAGAGATCTGTGTTGTGCAGTATACAGGAAAAGTCATTGTTGTTACCTGCTTGGCAAAAAAGCTGGAGCTTAGCTGGCTCTTCTGCTTTAAGAACAAACACTTAGAAACACAAATAATGCAGTAGAAATTTGTGGCTCTCTTCAGGGCAATGGAGTGTAGAAACGTGCTTGTGGCTCTTTGCACATAGGAAAGAATGGGAGAGAGAACATTCCTCTGCAGTGTCTCTGCACCTCCAGCTGGAAAGGCACAAACATCACGGATGATTTCTGTTAGGAGACGGAATGATTTGCCAGTCTCTTCCAAACATCGAACTGTGAAGTACTTTATTTACAAAAGTGACGTTTTAGCAAGAATTTTTGGCGCCATACGCAGGAACATGCATTAGAGTGCCATTCTTTCCAAAGAAGGTGGAGCTGATCTGGCTCTTCTACATTAAGAACTCACACTTAGAAATACAAATCATGTCGTAGAAAAAGCAGCTCTCCCCATGGTACTGGAGCCTAGAAACGTGTTTGAGGGTCTTTTCCCATAGGAATGAAAGGAAGAGAGAACAACTTCCTGCAGTTTATCTGCACCTCCAGCTACAATGTCACAAACTTCATGGATGCTTTCTCTTAGGAGACTAAATTATTGGCGACTCTTTTCACTGGATGGAACTGTGAAGTTCTTTAGATACAAAAGTGAAGTTTTAGCCAGAGTTCTGTGTTGCTTCGTATACAAGTACAGGCACTGGAGTGCCATGCTTCCCACAAAATCTGGAGCATAGATGGCTCTTCTGCATTAAGAACTCTTCTTAGAAATACAAACCATGCAAGAGAAAGAAGCAGCTCTCCTCAGGGCACACGAATCTAGAAACTTGTTTGTGGCTCTTTGCCCATAGGAATGAATGGGATAGAGAACAAATTTCTGCAGTTTCTCTGCCCCTCCAGCTCGAAATTCACAAACTTCACGGTTGGTTTCTGCTATGAAACTGAATTATTTGCCAGTGGTCCCAAAGCACAGATCTGTGAAGTCCTTTCGTTACAAAACAGACATTTTATCCATAGTTCTCTGTTGGCCATATTGAGGAACAGGCATTGTAGTGCACTGCTTCCCAAAGAAACAGAGCTTACCTTGCTATTCTGCTTAAAGAACTCACATTTAGAAACACAATTCATGCACTACAAACAAGCAATACTTCTCTGGGCACTAGAGTCTATAAACATGTTTTTGGCTCTTTGCCAGTAGGAATCAATGGGAGAGAGAACAACCTTCTGCAGTTTCTCTGCACCTCCAGCTGGAAAGTCAAAAATTTCACGGATGCTTTGTGTTAGAAGACTAAATGATTTGCCAGTCTTTTCACAGCACTGAACTGTGAAGTACTTTATTTACAAAAGTGACGATTTATCAGAGTTCTCTATTTCATTGTATACAGGAACAGGCATTGGAGTGCCATGCTTCCAAAAGAGGCTGTACCTTAGCCGGCTCTTCTGCATTAAGAACTCACACTTAGAAACACAAAGCATGTAGTAGTAACAAGCAGCTCTCCTCAGGGCACTGGAGTCTAGAAACATTTTTGTGATTCTTTGTCCATAGGAAAGAATGGGAGAGAGAGCAACC
Source organism: Octodon degus (assembly GCF_000260255.1). NCBI lineage: Eukaryota > Metazoa > Chordata > Mammalia > Rodentia > Octodontidae > Octodon > Octodon degus. The sequence goes on from NW_004524908.1 coordinate 80,429, forward strand.
TTCTGAAGTTTCTCTGTACTTCCACCTGGAAAGTCATAAACTTCACCGATAATTTCTCATAGGAGAGTGAATGATTTACCACTCTTTCTAAGGCGTGGAACTGTGAAGGACTTCAGTTACAAAAGTGAAGTTTTAGCCAGAGTTCTGTGTTGTGCAGTATACAGGAACAGGCATTGGAGTTTCCTGCTTCCCAAAGAAACTGGAGCTTAACTCGCTCTTCTGCTTTACGAACTTACACTTAGAAACACAAATCATGCAGTAGAAACAAGCAGCTCTCCTCAGGGTACAGGAGGCTACAAACCTGTTTGGGGCTCTTTGCCCATAGCAATGAATATGTGAGAGAACAACCTTTGGCCGTTTCTCTGCACCTCCATTTAGAAAGTTACAAACATCACGGATGCTTTCTCTTAGGAGACTGAATGATTTGCGACTGTTTACAGAGCATGGAATTTTGAAGTACTTTAATTACAAAAGTGATATTTTAACCAGAGTCCTGTATTGCGCCGTATGCAGGAACAGGCATAAGTGTGCCCTGTTTCCCACAGAAGCTAGAGCTTAGCTCGCACTTCTGCATTAAGAACGCACACTTAAAAACGCAAATCATGCAGTGGAAACAAGCAGCTCTCCTCAGGGCACTGGAGTGTAAAAAAGTGTTTGTTGATCTTTTCCCATAGGAATGAATGGGAGAGAGAACTACCGTCTGAAGTTCCTCTGCTCCTCCAGCAGGAAAGTAACAAACTTCATAGATGCTTTCTTTTAGGAGACTGAATGATTTGCCACTCTTTTCAAGCTCGGAAGTGTGAATTACCTCAGATAAAAATGTGACGTTTAAGCCACAATTCTGTTTTTTTCCATATAGAGAAACAGTCATTGGAGGGCCCTGCTTCCCAAGAAGCTAGAGCTTTGCTGGCTATTCTGCATTAAGAACTCACATAGAAACACAAATCATGCAGTAGAAACAAGCAACTATCCTCGGGGCACCGGAGTCTAGGAACGTGTCATTGGCTCTTTGCCCATAGGATTGAAAGTGAGACGGAACAACCTTTTGCAGGTTCTCTGCACCTCCAGCTGGAAAGTCATAAACTTCACGGATGCTTTGTGAGAGGAGACTGAAAGATTTGCCTCTCATTTCACAGTGGGGAACTGTGAAGTACTTTAGATACAAAAGTTAAGTTTTAGACAGAGTTTTGCATTACGCCATATACAGGAATAATAACTAGAGTGAGCTGCTTCCCAAAGAAGCTGGAGCCTACCTTTTTCTTCTGAATTAAGAAGCGAATCTTAGAAACACAAATCATGCAGTAGAAGCAAGCAGTTCTCCTCAGGGCACTAGAGTGTAGAAACGTATTTGTGGCACTTTCCCCATGGGAAAGAATAGGAGAGAGAACAAACTTCTGCAGTTTCTCTGCACCTCCAGCAGGAAAATTACAAATGTAACCTACACTTTCTGTTAGGAGACTGAACGATTTTCCACTCTTTTCACAACGCGGAACTGTGAAGTATTTAATTTCAAAAGTGACATTTTAGCCACAGTTCTGTGTTGCGCCATATACAGGAACAGGTCTTGGAGAGCTCTGCCTATCAAAGAAGCTGGAGTTTAGCTGGCTCATCTGCATTAAGAACTCACACTTAGAAACATAAATCATGAAGAAGAAACATGCAGCTCTCCTCAGGGCACTGGAGTCTAGAAACTTGTTTGTGGCTCTTTGCCCTAAGAAATGAATCGGAGTGAGAACAACCTTCTGCAATTTCTCAGCACCTCCAGCTGGAAAATCACAAACTTCACAGATGCTTTCTCTTAGGAGAATGAATGATTTGCCACTGCTTGTAAAGTGCGCAATTGTGAAGACTTTAGTTACAAACCTGACCTTTTAGCCAGAGTTCTGTGTTGCGCCATACACAGGAACAGGCATTGCAGTGCCCTGCTTCCCAAAGAAGCTGGAGCTTCGGTGGCTCTTCTTCATTAAGAACGCACCCTTAGAAACACAAATCATGCAGTAGAAACAAGTAGTCCTCCTCAGGGTACAGATGTCTTTAAACGTGTTTCTGGCTCCTTGCCCTTAGGAATGCATGAGAGAGAGAACAATCTTCTGCAGTTTATCTGCACCTGTAGCTGGAAAGTCTAAATTTAATGCATGCCTTCTCTCATTAGACTGATTGATTTGCTACTCTTTTCACAGCACGGAACTGTGAAGCACTTTCGTTACAAAAGTGACATTTTAGATAGGGTTCTGTGTTGCGCAGTATACAGGAACAGGCATTGGAGTGCCCTGATTCGCAAAGAAGCTGGAGTTTAGCTGGCTCTTCTGTATTAAGAACTCACACTTAGAATCACAAACCATGTAGTAGAAACAAACAGCTCTCCGGCTGGTGAGATGGCTCGGTCACCGGAAGCACCTACTTACAACAAGCTTTGCAAAGCACAGGGAACTCAGTTCAATCCCCCATCACCACATGCCAGCAAGTCCCACCCCCTTGTTTGATGAGCTTGACATGCTCACATACGCACACACACATAAGTTAATAAAAATTTGAAAAAAAAGAAACAAGCACCTCTGCTCAGGGAACTTGGAGTCTAGGATCGTGTTTCTGGCTCTTTGCCCTTAGGAATGAATGTGAGAGAGAACAACCTTCTGCAGATTCTCTGCACCTCCAGCTGGAAAGTCACAAAATGCATGGATGCTTTCTGTTAGGAGACTGAATGATTTGCCACTCTTTTCACACCGCGGAAATGTAAATTACTTTAGATACAAAAGTGACCTTAGGCAGAGTTCTGTGTTGCGACGTATACAGGAAGAGGCATTGGAGCGCCCTGCTTTCTTAAGATGCTGAATCTTTGCTGACTCTTCTGCATTAAGATCTCACACTTAGAAACACAAATCATGCAGTAGAAACAAGCAGCTCTCCTCAGGGCACTGGAGTCTAGAAAAGTGTTTGTGGCTCTTTCCCTTAGGAATGAATGGGAAAGAGAACAACCTTGTGCAGCTTCTCTGCACCTCCAGCTCGAATGTCACAGACTTCAAGGATACTTTCTCTTATTAGACTGAATGATTTGCCGCTATTTGCAGAGCACGGAATAGTGAAACACTTTAGTTAGAACAGTGATGTTTTAGCTAGAGTTCTCTTTTGCGCGATATAAAGAACAGGAATTGGAGCGCCCTACTTGCCAAAGAAGCTGGAGCTTAGCTGGCTCTACTGCATTAAGAACTCACACATAGAAGCACAAATCATGCAGTAGAAACAAGCAGCTCTCCTCAGGACAGTGTTCTGTAGAAACGTTATTGTGGCTCTTTGCCCACATGAATGCATAAGACAGAGAACAACCTTCTGCAGTATCTCTGCACCTCCAGTTGGAATATCATAAATTTTATGGATGTTTTCTATTATCTGAGTGAATTATTTGCCACTCTTTTAACAGCGCGTAACTGTGAAGTACTTTAGTTACAAAAGTGAGGTATAAGCCAGAGTTTTTCATTGCACCATATACAGGAACAGGCATTGGAGTGCCCTGCTTCCCAAAGAAGCTGGATTTGGCTGCCTCTTCTGCATTAAGGACTCACACTTAGAATCACAAATCATGTAGTATGAATAAGCTGCTCTCCTCAGGGCACTGGAGTCTGGAAATGTGTTTGTGTCTCTTAGAGAATAGGAATAAATGGGAGAGAGAACACCCTTCTGCAGTTTCCATGCAACTACAACTGGAAAACCACAAACGTCAAGGATGCTTTCTCTTATTGCACTGAATGATTTGCCACTCTTTTTACAGCCCTCAAATGTGAAGTACTTTAGTTACAAAAGTGATGTTTTAGCCAGAGTTCTGTGTTGCACTCTATACAGCAACAGGCATTGGAGAACGCTGCTTCCCAAAGAAGCTGGAGCATCAGAGGCCCTACTTCATTAAGAAGTAACACTGAGAAACACAAATCATGCAGAAGAAACAAGCAGCTCTCCTCAGGGCACTGGATTCAACAAACGAGATTGTGGCTCTAGGCCCATGCGAATGAAATGGAGAGAAAACAAACTTATGCAGTTTCTCTCCACCTCTATGTGGAAAGTCACAAACTTCACGGATACATTCTGTTATGACAGTGATTGATTTGCAGCTCTTTTCACATCGCAGACTCTGTAGTACTTTAGTTACAAAACTGACGTTTTAGCAAGGGTTCTGTGTTTCTCCGCATACAGGAGAAAGCATTGGAGTGCCCTCGTAGTCAAAGAAGCTGGAGATTACCTGGCTCTTCTGCATTAAGGTCTCAAACTTAGAAACACAAATCATGCAGTAGAAACAAGCAGGCTCCTCAGGGCACAGGAGTCTAGAAACGAGTTTGTGCCTCTTTGACCATAGGAATGAATGGGAGAGAGAACTACCATCTGAACTTTCTCTGCACCTCAGGCTGGAAAGTCATGAACTTCAAGGATGCTTTCCCTTATGAGACTGAATGATTTGCCACTGTTTTCAAAGCGCGGAATTGTCAAGTACTTTAGTTAGAAAAGTGACGTTTTAGCCATAGTTCTGCGTTTCGCCATATAAAAGAACAGGCATTGGAGTGCATGCTTCGCAAAGAAGCTGGAGCGTAGCTGTCTCTTCTGGATTAAGAACTCACACTTAGAATCACAAATCATGCAGTAGAAACAAGCACCTCTCCTCAGTGCACTGGAGTCTAGAAACAAGTTTTTGACTCTTTGTCCTTAGGAAAGAATGGAAGAGAGAACAACCTTATGGGGTACTGTGAAGTACTTATGTTACAAAATTGATATTTAAGCAGAGTTTTATTTTGTGCCATATAAAGGAACAAGCATTGGAGTGCCCTGCTTCCCAAAGAAGCTGGAGCTTACATGGCTCTTTTGCATTAAGAACTAACACTTAGAAACACCAATCATGCACTAGAAACAAGCAGCTCTCCTCAGGGCAATGGAGTCTAGAAAAGTGTTTGTGGCTCTTTGCCCTTAGGAATGAATGTGAGAGAGAACAACCTTTTGCAGTTTCTCTGAACCTCCACCTGGAAAGTCATATACTTCACTGATGCTCTCTCTTAGGAGACTGAATGAATTTCCACTGTTCACACAGCTTGAATATATCAAGTACTTTAGCTACAAAAGTGACATTTTAGCTAGATTTATATTTTGCGCCATATACAGGAACAGGCTTCGGAGTGTCCTGTTTACAAAGAAGCGGGAGCTTAGGTGGCTCTTCTGCATTAAGAACTCACACTTAGAAACACAATTCATGAGACCCAGTCCTAGCCCAGGTCCGGTGAGTGTGCGGAGAGTTTCCTGCTACCCTGCGCCGGCGGGACCAGTCCCAGCCCAGGCGCAGTGTGGG
>NW_004524908.1:89792-107778 GCF_000260255.1 Octodon degus
AAGAAGCTCTCCGCACTAAAGTGTTCGGAGGATGAGTTCTACGAGGAGAAAGTCCATCTAAATGATAGGTATTTTCTGAAACTGGACCTTCGTAAGATGCTGCCGTCTAACGGCACAATTTAAATTTCTGGTGTAAATTCCTTTGGCTACCTCAGGCATCTCCATGTAATCTGCGCCCGATCCCTGAGAAAATATTCTCCTTGAAGTTCCAGGCGCCCACTCCCAGGTTTTCTAGAAAAAAATGCAATAAGGATTTTTTTGGGCTCCTTGAATGCCTTCAGAGCACTTTTGGCTGGTTGGAGTGTTGTGTGGATCGAACTAGAGCAACCAGTGCCTGACAGCTTTGTGGCAGCAGTCACTTAAAGAACTGAGCTAGGGCCAGGTCCACGAATAAAACACACTTGCTCAGCCCTCTCTTCTTAACGGCCAAAATGGGAGCCAGATGTGCCAGGCCAGAAATCCAAAGGTGTATCTCATTATCTCCACCATAGGTTGTCAGTTTCCAAGGGTGAATCTATGCGGGGAAATCTAACGAGATGGTCTAGGCCCTTGGCGAAACGTTTTCACCTAAACAGCCAACTACAGGACTTCCTTTACACAATTCTACAGGAAAATGAATTCACGAATACATCACCAGCAGGTGGGTCTTCTCGGAAATACTGGAAAATTCTTGCATCGAGTTCCATGGAGAGAACAAGAGGAAATGGATTTGTTTTTAATTTTCTTAAATATGAGAAAATAAATAATTTTAAAAAATTAATTTAATGGGCCGGGGACTGAACTCAGAGTAATGAGCACTTTCCTGGCAAGGGAAAGGGCCTGAGTTCACTTCCTGGTTCTGCCAAAAAATTATTTTAAATTAATTGTGGTAAGGCTCAAGGAAGAGGGATTTGAAACACAGCCTCCTGAATCACAGTGCTCTGCCTCAATATGCTCGGCAGGACCTCAGGTCACGGGCACAGCAGAATTCGGAAGGCTTTTTACTGATACAGGACCCGATTCGCCGGTCTAGTGAAGGTATTCACCGTTCAATGTAGAAATGACACTTTAGAATCTATGGTACAATAAAAAGAGATCTTTGTCCTCTTAGAACTAACTTTCGAACTCTGAAAGTGTTTGGAGGCTGAGCACTAAGAGGAGAAAGTCCAGCAAAATGCTAGGCTTCTGAAGCTGGGCCTTCCTAATGCTGCTCCAGTCTCCATGCAAAAATTGAATTTCTGGTCCAAATTCCTTTGGCTAAATCAGCCATCACGATTTAATCAGTGCCTGCTCACTGAGAAAAAATTCTCCCTGAAGTTCCATTCTCCCACTCCCAGGCTTTCCAGAACAGAAATGGAATGAGGTTTTTGTTTTTGGTTTTTGGTTTTTTTTTGCTTCTCGAATGCCTTCAGGGAAGTTTTGGCTGGTTGGAGTGTTTTGGCGATCGAACTAGAACAACCGGAGGCTGACAGCTCTGTGGAAGCAGTCACTTAAGGAACTGAGCTAGGGCCAGGTCCACGAATAAAACACACTTACTCGGCCCTTTCTTCTAATGGGCAAAATGGGACCCAGATGTGCCAGGACAGAAATCCAAAGGTGAGTCTCATTCTCTCCACCATAGGAGGTCAGTTTCCCAGGGTAAATCTTTGCGGGGAATACTCCCGAGATGGTCTAGGCCCTTGGCGAAACCTTTTCCCCTTAGACAGCCCCCAACAGTACTTCCTTTCACCAATTCTACTGGAAAACGCATTCATTAATACATTAACAGCAAGCGAGTCTCTTCGGATATACTGGAAAATTCTTCCATCGAGTTCCATAGAGAGAACAAGACTAGATGTATTTCTTTTTAATTTTCTTAAAAATTAAAAAAAATAATTTTAAAACATTAATTTTAATGGGCCGGGGAGTGAGCTCAGAATAATGAACACTTCCCTGGCAAGGGAAATGGCCTGAGTTCACTTCCTCATTCTGCCAAAAAAATTATTGTATATTATTTAAATTAATATTGGTAAGGCTCAAGGAACAGGGATTTGAAACACAGCCTCCAGAATCGCAGTGCTCTGAATCAATAGGTTCGGCGGGACATCAGGTCGCAGGCACAGCGGAATTGGGAGGGCTCTTTCTCTCCCCTTTACTGCTACGGGACCCAATTCGCCAGTCTAGTGAAGGCATTCACTCTTCTATATAGAAATGACGGTTTCAAGCTATGGCACGAGAAAATGAGATCTTTCTCCTCATAGAACTTTAGTGTTCAGAGGCTGAGTTCTACAAGGAGAATTTCCAGCTAAATGCTAGGAATTTTCTGAAGCTGGACCTTTGTAAGGATGCTCCAGTCTAATGTCACAATTTAAATTTCTGGTCCAAATTCCTTGGGCTATCTCACCCATCACCATGTAATCTGTGCCCGGACACTGATAACGCTTTCTCCTTGAAGTTCCTGCTGCCTGCTCCCAGTTTTTCTAGAAAAAAATGCAATAAGGGTTTTTTTGGGCTCCTTGAATGCCTTCAGGGCATGTTTGGCTGGCTGGAGTGTTGTGGGAATCGAAGTAGAGCAACCTAAGGCTGACAGCTTGGGGAAGCAAGAACTTAAAGAACTGAGCTAGGGCCAGGCCTCTGACTCATTGTGGCCCTTGCTCTTTAAGGGCCACAATGGGAGTCAGCAGTGCCAGGCCTGAAATCCCCAGGTGCTTCTCATTCTCTCCATCGTAGGGTTTCAGTTTCCAAGGGTGAATCTTTGCTGGGGAAAATCCCAGAAGGGGCGCTCCTAAACGTTTTCCCCTAGACAGAACCCCAACAGGACTTCCGTTCCCAATTCAACTGGAAAACGCATTCATGAATACATCACCAGCAGGCGAGTCTCATCGGAAATACTGGAAAATTTTTGTATCGAATTCCATGGAGAGAACAAGAGGAGAAGGATTTCTTTTTAATTTTCTTATAAATTAAAAAATTAAAATTTTGAAAATTGAATTGAATGGGCAGGAGAGTTAGTTCAGTGGAATGAGCCCTTCCCTGTCAATGGAAAAGGCCTGAGTTCACTTCCTGGTTCTGCCAAAAAATTATTTGAAATTAATTGTGGTAAGGCTCAAGGAACAGGGATTTGAAAGACAGCATCCTGTATCGCAGTACTCTGACTCAATAGGCTCGGTAGGACCTCAGATCACGGGACAAACAGAATTCGGAAGAGTCTTTCTCTCCCCTTTACTGCTATGGGACACAATTCACCATATAGAGGAACATGCATTGCAGTGCCCTGATTCCCAAAGAAGCTGGAACTTAGCTGGCTCTTCTGTATTAAGTACTCACACTTAGAAACACAAATCATGCAGTAGAACAAGCAGCTTTCCTCAGGGCACTGGTGTCTAGACACCTTTTTTGCCTCTTTGCCCAAAGGAATGAAAGGGAGAGTGAACAACCTTCTGGGGTTTCTCTGCACCTCAAACGGGAAGGTCAAAAAGTTCACAGATGCTTTCTCTTAGGAGATTAAATGATTTGCCTCTCTTTTCACAACGCGAAACTGTCAAGTGTTTTAATTACAAAAGTGACGTTTTAAGCAGAGTTCTGTGGTGCGTTGTATATAGCAACAGGCATTGGAGTGCCCTGCTTCCCAGAGAAGCTGAAACTTAGCAGGCTCTTTTGCATAAAGAACTCAAACTTAGAAAACAATCATGCAGTAGAAACAAGCAGCTGTAATCAGGGCACTGGAGCCTAGAAAGCTGTTTATAGGTCGTTGCCGGTAGGAATGAATGGGAGAGAGTTTGTAGTTTCTCTGCCCTTTTAGCTGGAAAGTAAGAAACTTCTCGGATGCTTTCTCTTAGGAAACTGAATGATTTGCCACTGTTTTCAGATAGCAAATCTGCAAAGCACTTTATTTACAAAAGTGACGTTTTAGCCAGAGTTCTGAGTTGCGCCTTATACATGAACAGGCATTGGAGTGCCCTGCTTCCAAAAGAAGCTGGAGCTGAACTGGCTCTTCTGCATTAACAACTCACACTTAGAAACACAAATCATGAAGTAGAAACAAGCATCTCTCCTGAGGGCACTGGAGTTATAAACATGTTTGTGGCTCTTTGTCCTTAGGAATGAAAGGAAGAGGGAACAACCTTCTCCAGTTTGTCTTAACCTCCACGTGGAAAGTCACAAAATTCAACGATGCTTTCTTTTAGGAGACTGAATGATTTGCCACTCTTTTCACAGCTCAGAACAGCGAATTAATTTAGTTACAAAAGTGAAGTTTTAGTGAGAGATTTTTGTTGTGCCATATAAAGGTACAGGCATTGGAGTGCTTTACTTTAGCCAGAGTTCTTAGTTGCGCCGTGTATAGGAACAGGCATTGGAGTGAACTGCTACCCAAAGAGTCTGGAGCTTAGCTGTCTCTTATGCTTTAAGAACTTACACTGAGAAACAAAAACCATGCAGTAGAAACAAGCAGGTCTAAACAGGGCCCTGGAGTCTAGAAGTGTATTTGCGGCCCTTTGCCCATAGGAATGAAAGGGAGAGAGATCATACTTGTGCAGTTACTCTGCACCTCCAGCTGGAAAGTCACAAACTTCACCGATGCTTTCTGTTAGGAGACTGAATGTTTTGACAATGTTTTCAAATCGAGGAACAGTGATGTACTTTAGTTACAAAAGTGAAGTTTTAGCCAGAGGTCTGTGTTGCGCTGTACCCAGGAACAGGCATTGGAGTGCCCTGATTCCCCAAGAAGCTTAAGCTTAGCTGGCTCTTCTGCTTTAAGAGCTCACGGTGAGAAACACCAATTATGCATTAGAAACAAGCTGCTCTCCTTAGTGTACTGGAGTCTATAAACACTTTTGTGGCTCTTTGCCCATAGGAATGAAAGGGAGACAGAAAATCCTTCTGCAGTTTTGTTGCACCTCCAGCTGGAAAGTCACAAACTTCGCGTATGCTTTCTCTTAGGAGACTCTTTGATTTGCCACTGTTGGCAAAGCATGGAACCATGAAGTACTTTAGTTACAAAAGTGACGTTTTAACCAGAGTTTGGTGTTGCTCCTTAGAAAGGAAAAGGCATTGGAGTGCCCTGCTTGCCAAAGTAGCTGGAGCTCAGCTGGGTCTCATGGTTTAGGAACTTACTCTTAGAAACACAAACCATGCAGTAGAAACAAGCAGCTCTCCACAGGACACTGGATTCTATAAACGTGTTTGTGGCTCTTTGCCCATAGGAATGAATGGGAGAGAGAACAACCTTCTGAAGTTTCTCTGTAGCTCCAGCTGGCAAATCACAAACTTCAGGATGATTTCTGTTAGAAGACTGAATGATTTGCCACTGTTTGCAACGAGCAGAAGTGTGAAGTACTTTAGTTACAAAAGTGACGATTTAGCCAGATGTCTGTGTTGCACTGTATACAGGAACAGGCACTGGGGTGCACTGCTTCCCAAAGAAGTTGGATCTTAGGTGGATCTTCTGCAGTAAGAACTCACACTTAGAAACACAAATGCTGCTGTAGAAACAAGCACCTCTCCTCATTCCACTGGAAGCTTGAAACTTGCTTGTGGCTCTTTTACCTTAGGAATGAATGCGAGAGAGAACAACCTTCTGCCCTTTTTCTGCACCTCCATCTAGAGAGTCTCAAACTTCATGGATGCTTTCTCTTAGGAGACTGAATAATTTTCAACTGTTTGCACAGCGCTGAACTGGGAAGTACTTTAGTTAGAAAAGTGAAGTTTTAGGCTGAGTTCACTGTTTTGACGAATAGAGGAACAGGCCTTGGCTTGCCTTGCTTGCCAAAGTAGCTGGAGCTTAGCTGGCTCTTCTGCCCTAGAACTCACACTAAGTGGGGCAGATGAGATGTCTCAGTGGTCTAAAGCACCTACTTAGAACAAGCTTGGCAAAGCACAGGGATGGCAGTTCAATCCTCCAGCACCACATGCCTTCCAGCCCCGCACCCTGGTGGGTGGATCTTGCCACACACACACACACACAAAATAAATAAATAAATAAATAAATAAATAAAATTTAAAAAAATGTACTCACACTTAGAAACACAAATCATGCAGTACAAACAAGCAGGTCTCATTAGGGCACTGGATTCTAGTAACGTAATTCTGGCTCTTTGCCCATAGGAATGAATGGAAGAGAGAAGGTTTCTTCTGCAGTTTCTGTGCACCTCAAGCTAGAAAGTCACAAACTTCATAGATGTTTTCTCTTAGGAGACTTAATGATTTGCCACTCTTTTCAAAGCTCTGAACTGTGAAGTAATTTAATTACAAAAGTGATGTTTCAGCCAGAATACAGTTTTGCGCAGTACACAGAAATAGCCATTGGAGTGCCCTGCTTGTCAAATGAGCTGGAGTTTATCTGGTTCTTCTTCATTAAGAACTCACACTTAGAAACATAAGTCATGTTGTAGAAACAAGCATCTCTCTTCAGGGCACTGGAGTCTAGAAAGTAGTTTGTGACTCTTTGCCCATTGGAATGAATGGGAGAGAGAACAACCTTCTGCAGTATCTGTGTACTCCCAGCTGGAACGTAACAAACTTCACAGATGCTTTCTATAAGGAGACTGAATGATTTCCCACTGTTTGAAAAGCGAGGAACTGTGAAATACTTCATTTACAAAAGTGACGATTTAGCCATAATTGTGTTTTGTGCCATATGCAGGAACAAGCACTCGAGTGCCCTCCTTGGAAAAGGAGCTGCAGCTTAGTTGGCTCTTCTGCACTAAGAACTCACACATAGAAACACAAATCATACAGTAGAAACAAGCAGCTTTCCTCAGGGCACTGGAGTCCAGAAACGTGTTTGTGGCTCATTGCCCATAGGAGTGAAAGGCAGAGAGAACAGTCTTCTGCAGTTTCTCTGCACTTCCTGCTGGAAATTCAGAAACTTCACGGATTATTTTTCTTAGGAGACTGAAATATTTGCCACTGTTTGCAGAGCGCAGAAATTTGAAGCAGTTTAGTTACAAAAGTGATGTTTTAGTCGGGGTTCTGTTTTGCAAAATATACAGGTACAGGCAATGGAGTTCCCTGCTTCCCAAAGAAGCTGGAGCTTAGCCTGCTAATCTGAATTAAGAAGCCACTCTTAGAAACAGGAATCATGCAGTTGAAACAAGCTGCTCTCCTCAGGGCACTGGAGTATAGAATAGTGTTTTTGACTCCTTGCTCATAGTAATGAATGGGAGAGAGCACAACCTTCTGCAGTTTCTCTGAACCTCCAGCTGGAAAGTCACAAACTTCATGGATGCTTTCTCTTAGGAGAGGGAATGCTTTCCCGCTCTTTTCAAAGAGGGGAACTGTGAAGTATGTTATTTACAAAAGTAAATTTTCTCCAGAATTCTGTTCTGCGCCGTATACAGGAATAGGCATTGGAGTGCCCTGCTTGCCAAAGCACGTGGAGGTTAGGGGGCTCCTCTGCAGTGCGAATTCACACTTACAAACACAAGCGATGCTGTAGAAATGAGCAGCTTTCCTCAAGGCACTGGAATTTAGAAACGTTTTTGTGTTTCTTTGCCCATGGGAATCAATGGGTGATAGAAAAAAACCTTCTGCAGTTTTTCTATATCTCCAGCTGGAAAGTCACAATCTTCATGGTTGCTTTCTGTTAGGAGACTGAACGATTTGCCACTCTTTTCACAGGGAAGTACTGTGAAGTACTTTGTTACCAAAGTGATGTTTAATCTAGAGTTCTGTGTTGCGCTGTATACAGGAACAGGCATTGGAGTGCACTGCTTTCCAAAGATCCTGGATCTTGTCTGACTCTTTTTCATTAAGAAATCACACTTGGAATCACAATCATTCAGTCGAAACAAGTGGTTCTCCTCAGGGAACAGGTGTTTAGAAATGTTATTGTGCCTCTTTGCCCTTATTAATTAATGTGAGAAAGATCAACCTTCTGGAGTTTCTTTGCACCTCCAGTTGGAAGTCACAAAATTCACGAATGATTTCTTTTAGCACACTGAAGGATTTACCACTGTTTCCAGAGCACTGAACTGTGAAGTACTTTAGTTACAAAGTGATGTTTTAGCCCGAGTTCTCTGTTGCGCCATATACAGGAAGAGGCATTGGAGTTCCCTGTTTCCCAAAGAAGCTGGAGCTTAGCTGGGTCTTCTACATTTAGAACTCACACTTAGAAACAAAAATCACACAGTAGAATCAAGCAGCTCTCCTCCGGGCAGTGGTATCTAGAAACGTGTTTGTGGCTCTTTGCCCATAGGAATGAATGGGAGAGAGAACAACCTTCTGCAGTTTCTCTGCACCTCCAGCTGGAAAGTCACAATCTTCACGGATGCTTTCTCTTTGGAGACTGAATCATTTGCCAATCTTTTCACAGCGCGGAACTGTGACGTACCTTAGTTACAAAAGTGATGTTTTACCCAGAATTCTGTTTTGTGCCATATAAAGGAATAGGCATTGGAATGCCCTACTTCAAAAAGAAGCTGGAGCTTATCTGGTTGTTGTGCATTAAGAATTCACACATAGACACACAAATCATGCAGTAGAAACAAGCAGATCTCCTCAGGGCACAATACTCTAGATACGTGTTTGTGGCTCTTTGAGCTTAGGAATGAATGGGAGAGAGAAAAACCTCCTGCAGTTACTCTGCACCTCCACCTAGAAAGTCACAACTTCACGGATGCTTTGTGTTAGGAGACTGAATGATTTTCCACTGTTTTTACAGCACAGAACTGTGAGGTATTTTAGTTACAAAAGTGACGTTTTAGACAGAGTTCTGTGTTGCGCCGTATGCAGGAACAGGCATTGTAGGGCCCAGCTACCAATGAAGGTGGAGCTTAGCTGGCTCTTCTGCTTTATGAACTCACACTTAGAAACACAAATCTTGCAGTAGATACAAGCAATTGTCTTCAGGTCATTGGAGTCTAGAATCGTGTTTGTGGCTCTTTGCCCATAGGAATGAATGAGAGAGAGAACAACTTTCAGCAGTTTCACTGCACCTCCTGCTGGAAAGTTACAAGCTTCATGGATGCTTTCCCTTAGGAGACTGAATGATTTGCCACTTTTTTCAAAGTGGAGAAATTTGAAGTACTTCAGTTTCAAAAGTGAAATATTTGAGAGAATTCCATTTTGCGCCATATACAGGAACAGGCATTGGATTGCCCTGCTTGCCAAAGAAGCTGGAGCATTGGTGGCTCTTCTGAATTATGAAATTGCAGTTAAGAACACATATCATGCAGTAGAAACAAGCAGCACTCCTCAGGGCACTGGAGTCTAGAAACTTGTTTGTGGCTCTTTGCCGAAGGGAATTAATGTAGAGAGAAAAACCTTCTGCAGTTTCTCTGCACCTCCAGGTGGAAAACAGCAAGCATCACGGATGCTTTCTCTTAGGAGACTGAATGATTTGCAACTGTTTTCACAGTGCTGAACTGTGAAGTTCTTTAGTTACAAAAGTGATGTTTTAGCCAGTGTACTGTGTTGCGCCATATACAGGAATAGGGATTGGACTGCCTTCTTGCCAACGAAGCTGGAGCTTAGCTGGCTCTTCTGCTTTAAGATCTCACACTTAGAAACACAAATCATGCAGTAGATACAAGCACATCTCCTCATTCCACTGGAGTCTAGAAACGCATTTGTTGCTCTTTGCTCTTAGGAATAAATGGGAGAGAGAACAACTTCTGCAATTTCTCTGCACCTCCAGAAGGAAAGTCAGAAACTTCATGTATGCTTTCTCTCATTAGACTGAAGGATTTTCCACTGTGTGAACAGTGCGAATCTGTGAAGGACTTTATTTGCAAAAGGGAAGTTTTAGCCAGAGATCTGTGATGCACCATATAAAGGAACAGGCATTGGATTGCCCGGCTTCTGATAGAAACTTGAGCTTAACTGGCTCTTCTTCATTAAGAACTCACAATTAGAAACACAATCATGCTGTAGAGACAAGCAGCTCTCCTCTGGGCACTGAAGTCCCGAAACGTGTTTGTGGAACTTTGTCCATAGGAATGAATGGGAGGGAGAACAATCTTCTGTAGTTATTTTTTTCACCTCCACCTAGGTATTCAAAAACTTAACAGATGCTTTCTGTTAGGAGACTGAATGATGTGCCACTCTTTTCACAGCGCGGATCTGTGAAGCACTTTAATTACAAAAGTGACGTTTAAATCACGGTTCTCTGTTGTGTCATATATGGGAACAGGCATTGGATTGCCCTTCTTCCCACCGAAGATGTGGCTTAGCTGTCTCTTCTGCATGAAGAATTCACACTTAGAAACTCAATTCATGCAGTAGCAACAAGCACCTCTCCTCAGGGCTCTGGAGTCTAGAATCGTGTTTGTGGCTCTTTGACCATAGAAATAAATGGGAGAGAGAAAAACCTTCTGCAGTTTCTCTGCACCTCTGGATGGAAAGTCACAAACTTCATGGATGATTTCACTTAGGAGACTGAATGATTTCCCACAGTTTGCAGAGTGCAGAACTGTGACATACATTAGTTGCAAAAGTATAGTTTTAACCAGAATTCTGATTTCTACCATATAGAGAAACAGGCATTAGAGTTACCTGCTTCCCAAAGAAGCTGGAGCTTAGGTGGCTCTTCTGCTTTAAGAACTCACACTTAGAAACACAAATCTTGCAGTAGAAAAAAGCAGATCTTCTCAGGACACTGGAGTCTAGAAACAGGTTTGTGGCTCTTTGCCCATAGGAATGAATGGGAGAGAGAACAAACTTCTGCAGATTCACCACAACTCCAGTTGGAGAGAGACAGTCTTCACGAATGATTTCTCTTAGGAGACTGAATGATTTACCACTCTTTTCTCAGCGTGAAACTGTGAAGTACTTTAGATACAAAAGTGACATTTTAGCCAGAGATTTCCGTTGTGCCGTATACAGAAACAGGCATTGGAGTGTCCTGCTTGCCAAAGAAACTGGAGCTTAGCTGGTTGTTGTGCATTAAGAACTGAAACTTAGAAAAACAATCATGCTGTTGAAACAAGCAGCTCTCCTCATGGCACTGGGGTCTAGAAATATTATTTTGCCTCTTTTCCCATCGGAATGAAAGGTAGAGAGGAAAACCTTCTGCAGGTTCTCTGCACCTCAAGGTAGAATGTGAGAAACTTCACGGATGCTTTCTCTCAGGAGACTGAATGAATTGCCATTCTTTTAACAACGGTGCCCTGTGAAGTACTTTACTTACAAAAGTGACGTTTTATCCAGATTTCGGAGTTGCGCCCTATACAGGAACAGACATTGGAGTGCACTGCATCAAAAAGGAGCTGGAGCTTATCTGCCTGTTCTCCATTAAGAACTCATATTTGTAAGCACAAATAATGCAGTAGAAACATGCAGTTCTCCTCACGGCACTGGAGTTTAGAAACGTGTTTGTGCCTCTTTGCCCATAGGAAAGAATGGGAGACAGAACAACCTTCTGCACTTTCTCTGCACCTCCAGCTGGAAAGTCACCAACTCTACGGATGCTTTCTCTTAGGAGTATGATTTATCACTCTTTTCACAGTGCGGAACTGTGAAGTACTTTAGTTAGAAAAGTGACGTTTGAGCCACTGTTCTGTTTTGCGCCATATACAGGATCAGGAATTGGATTGCCCTGCTTGCCAAACAAACTGGAGCATAGGTGGCTATTCTGCAATAAGAACTCAAACTTGGGAACACAAATCATGCAGTAGAAACATACAGCACGCTTCAGTTCCCTGCTGTCTAGAAACGTGTTTGTGCCTCTTTGCCCATAGGAGTGAAAAGGAGAGAGAACAACCTTCTGCAGTTTTTCTGCACCTCCAGCCAGAATGTCACAAACTTCATGGATGCTTCCTCTTAGGGGACTGAATGATTTGCCGCTGTTTTCAAAGCGCACAAATGAGAAGTACTTAAGATACAAAAGTGAAGTATTAGTCAGAGATTTGTATTACAACGTATACAAGAAAAGGCTTTTGTGTGCCCTGCTTGCCAAAAAGCAGGAGCTTAGTTGCCTTTTCTGTGTTAAGAATTCACACTTAGAAACAAAAATAATGCAGTAGAACAATGCATCTCTCCTCAGGGCACTGGAGTCTAGAAAGGTGTTTGTTGCTCTATGCCCATAGTAATTTATGGGAGAGAGAACAACCTTCTGCAGTTTCTCTGCAACTCCAGCTGGTAAGTCACAAAATTCACCGTTGCTTTCTCTGAGGAGGCTGAATGATTTGCCTGTCTGTGCACAGCGATGAACGGTGAAGCAGTTTAGTTACAAAAGTGAAGTTTTAGCCAGAGTCCTGTATTGCGCCGTATACAGGAACAGGTATTGGAGTGACCTGCTTCCCAAGAAGATGGCGATTCGGTGGCCCTTCTGCATTAAGATCTCACACTTAGAAACTCGAATCATGCAGTAGAAACAAGCAGCTCTCCTCAGGGCCCTGGAGTCTACAAATGTGTTTTTGTTTCTTTACCCATAGGAAAGAATGGGAGAGAGAACAACGTTCTGCAGTTTCTTTGCACCTCTAGGTGGAAAGTCCCAAGCGACACTGATGCTTTCCCTCATTAGACTGAATGACTTGCCACTGTATGCACTGCGCGGAACTCTAAATACTTTAATTAAATAAGTGACGTTTTACCCAGAGTTCTGTGTTGCACCATATACAGGAACATTCATTGGAGTGCCCTGCTTCCCAAAGAAGCTGGAGCTTAGCTGGCACTTCTGCATTAAGAACTGACCTTAGAAACACAAATCATGCAGTAGGAACAAGCAGCTCTCCTCAGGGCACTGGAGTCTACAAACGTGTTTGTGGCTCTTTGCCCATAGGAATGAATGGGAGAGAGAACAACCTTCTGCAGTTCCTCTGCAACTCCAGCTGGAAAGTCACGAACCTCATGGATGCTTTTTCTTATTACACTGAATGATTTGCCACTGTTCTCACATCGCCGAACTGTGAAGTACTTTAGTTACAAAAGTGAAGTTTTAGCCAGCGTTCTTTGTTGTACCGTGTACCAGAATAAGCACAGGATTTCCCTGCTTGCCAAAGAAGCTGGAGCTTGGCTCGGTTTTCTTCAGTAAGAACTTACAATTAGAAACACAAATCATGCAGTAGAAAACAAGCAGCTCTCCTCAGCGCACTGGAGTCTTGAAAGAATTTTGAGGCTTTTTTCCCTTAGGACAGAATTGGAGAGAGAACAAGCTTCTGCATTTTCTCTGCACTTCTAGATGGAAAGTCACAAACTTCACGCATGATTTCTCTTTGGAGACTGTATGATTTAACACTCTTTTCCAAGCTAGGAAGTGTGAAGTACTTTAATTACAAAAGTGACATTTTAGCAAGTGTTCTGTATTGCATCGTATTCAGAAATAGGCTTCTGAATTCCCTGCTTGCCAAACAAGATGGAGCTTAGGTGGCTCTTCAGCATAAAGAACTTAGACTTAGAAACACATATCATGCAGTAGAAACAAGCCGCTCTCCTCAGTGCACTAGAGTCTACAAACATGTTTGTGGCTCTTTGTCCATAGGAAAGAATGGGAGAGAAAACAACCTTCTGCAGTTTCTCTGCACCTCCAGGTGGAAAGTCACAAACTTCACGGGAGCTTTTTGTTAGGGGACTGATTGATTTGCCACCTTTTTCACAGGGCAGAACTGTGAAGTACATTAGTTACAAAATTGAGTTTTTAGACAGAGTTCCGTGTTTTCCCGCATACACGAACAGGCATTGGAGTGAACTGCTTCCCAAAGACGTTGTAGTTTCTGTAGCTCCTCCGCACTAAGAATTCACACTTAGAAATACAAATCATGCAGTAGAAACAAGCAGCTCTCCTCAGGGCCCTGGAGTCTATTATCGTGTTTGTATCTCTTTGCCCATAGGAATGAATGGCAAAGAGATCAACGTTCTGCAGTTTCTCTGCTCCTCCTGGTGAAAGTCACAAGCTTCACAAATGCTTTCTCTCATTAGACTGAATTATTTGACACTGTATGCACAGCGCGAACTCTAAAGTACTTTAATTACAAAAGTGACGTTTGAGCCAGTGTTCAGTGTTGCACAGTATAAAGGTACAGGCATTGGAGTGCCCTGCTTCCCAATGAGCCTGGAGCTTAGCTGGCTATTCTGCATTAAGAACTCACACATAGATATAGAAATCATGAAGTAGCGACAAGCAGCTCTCCTCATGGCACTGGAGTCTAGAAACATGTTTTTGCCTATTTTCCCATCGGAATGAAAAGAAGAGAGAACAACCTTCTACACTTTCTCTGCACCTCCAGCTAGAATGTCAGAAACTTCACAGATGCTTTTTCTTAGGAGACTGAATGATTTGCCATTCTTTTCACAGCTTTACTTACAAGTCACGTTTTATCTAGAGTTCTGTGTTGCGCCCTATACAGGAACAGACATTGGAGTGCACTACATCAAAAAGGAGCTGGAGCTTAATTGGCTGTTCTCCATTAAGAACTCATACTTGGAAACAAAAATAATGCAGTAGAAACATGCATTTCTCCTCATGGCACTGGAGTTTAGAAACGTGTTTGTGGCTCTTTGCCCATAGGAAAGAATGGGAGAGAGAACAACCCTCTGCAGTATCTGTGCACCTCCAGGTGGAAAGCCACAAACTTCACGGACGCTTTCTCTTAGGAGATTGAATGATTTATCACTGTTTTCACAGTGCGGAACCGTGAAGTACTTTAGTTACAAAAGTGAAGTTTGAGCCATTGTTCTGTGTTGCGCCATATACACGATCAGGTATTGGATTGCCCTGCTTGCCAAAAAAACTGGATCATATGTGGCTCTTCTGAAATGAGAACTCATACTTCAAAAAAAAATCATGCAGTAGAAATATGCAGCAATCTTCAGGGCACTGGTGTCTAGGAACTTGTTTGTTCCTCTTTGCTAATAGGAGTGAAAGGGAGAGAGAACAACCTTCTGCAGTTTTTCTGCACTTCCAGCGAGAGTGTCACAAACTTCATCGATGCTTTCTTTTAGGAGACTGAATGATTTATCACTGTTTTCACAGTGCGAAACTGCGAAGTACTTTAGTTACAAAAGTGAAGTTTGAGCAATTGTTCTGTGTTGCGCCATATACACGATCAGGTATTGGATTGCCCTTCTTGACAAACAACCTGGAGCATACGTGTCTCTTCTGCAATGAGAACTCATACTTGGAAACACAATTCATGCAGTAGAAGCATGCATCACTATTCAGAGCACTGGTTTCTAGAAACGTGTTTTTGCCTCTTTACCCATAGGAGTGAATGGGAGAAAGAATAACCTTCTGAAGTTTCTCTGCATCTCCAGCTGGTAAGACAAATACTTCACGGATGCTTTCTCTTAGGGGACTGAATTATTTGAAGCTGTTTTCAAAGAGCGGAACTGCGAAGTACTTTAGTTATAAAAGTAAAGTTTTAGCCTGACATTTGTGTTGCAACATATACAGGAAAATGATTTGGAGTGCCCTGATTACAAAAGAAGCTGGAGTTTAGTTGCCTCTTCTGTGTTAAGAATTCACACTTAGAAACACAAATAATGAAGTAGAACAATGCATCTCTCCTCAGGGCACTGGAGTCTAGAAAGGTGTTTGTTGCTCTTAGACCATAGGAATGAATGGGAAAGAGAACAATCTTCTACAGTTTTTCTGCACTTCCAGCTCGAAAGTCACAAGCTTCACGGATGCTTTCTCTGAGGAGGCTGAATGATTATCCTGTCTTTTCACAGCGCAGAACTGTGAAATAATTTAGTTACAAAAGTGAAGTTTTAGCCAGAGTTCTTTGTTGCACCATATACAGGAACAGGTATTGGAGTGCCCTGCTTCCCAAGATGTTGGAGATTCCCTGGCCCTTCTGCATTAAGAACTCACACTTACAAACATAAACCATGCCGTAGAAAGAAGAAGCTCTCCTCAAGGCCCTGGAATCTAGAAACATGTTTGTGGCTCTTTGCCCATAGGAATGAATGGGAGAGAGAACAACCTTCTGCAGTTTCTCTGCACTTCCAGCTTGAAAGTCCCAAACTTTACAGATGCTTTCTCTCATTAGACTGAATGATTTTCCACTGTGCACACAGCGTGAATCTAAGAAGTACTTTACTTACAAAACTGAAGTTTTAGCCAGTGTTCTGTGCTGCGCTGTATAGAGGAACAGGCATTGTAGCGCCATGCTTGCAGAAGAAGCTATAACTTAGCTGGCTCTTCTATGTTACGAACTCACACATAGAAACTGAATTCATGCAGTAGAAATAAGCAGCTCTCCTCAGGGCACTGGAGTCCAGAAACGTGTTTGTGTTTCTTTGCCCATAGTAATTATTGGGAGAGAGAACAACCTTCTGCATTTTTTCTGCACTTCTGGCTGGAAAGCAACAAACTTCATGGATGCTTTCTCTCATTAGACTGAATGATTTTCCACTGTGTGCACAGCGCGAATCTGTGAAGCACTTTACTTACAAAAGTTATGTTTTAGCCAGTATTCTGTTTTGCGGTGTATAGAGGAACAGGCATTGTAGTGCCATACTTGCAGAAGAAGCTACAATTTAGCCGGCGCTTCTGCATTACAAACTCACACTTAGAAACACAAATCATGCAATAGAAACAATCAGCTCTCCTCATTGCCCTGCAGTCTAGAAAATTTTTTGTGGCTCTTTGCCCACAGGAATGTATTGGAGAGAGAAAAACCTTCCGCAGTTTCTCTGCACCTGCAGCTGGAAAGTCAAAAACTTCACGGATGCTTTCTGTTAGGAGACTGAATGATTTGGCACTGTTTGCAAAGCGCAGAACTATGATGTACTTTAGTTACAAAAGTAATGTTTTAGCCAGTGTTCTGTGTTGCGCCATATACAGGAAAAGGGATTGGAGTGCCCTGATTGCCAAAGAAGCTGGAGCTTAGCTGGCTCTTCTGCTTTAATATCTCCCACCTAGAAACACAAATCATGCAGTAGATACAAGCAGATCTCCTCAGGGCACTGGAGTCCAGAAACGGGTTTGTCGCTCTTTGCCCTTAGGATTGAGGGGAAGAGAGAACAAACTTCTGCAATTTCTCTGCACCTCCAGAAGGAAAGTCAGAAGCTTCATGTATGCTTTCTCTCATTAGACTGAAGGATTTTCCACTGTGTGAAGTGCGCGAATCTGTGAAGGGCATTATTTACAAAAGGGAAGTTTTAGCCAGAGATCTGTGTTGTGCCATATAAAGGAACAGGCATTGGATGGCCAGGCTTCCGATAGAAACTGGAGCTTAAGCGGCTCTTCTGCATTAAGAACTCACAATTAGAAACACAATCATGCTGTAGAAACAAGCAGCTCTCCTCTTGGCACTGAAGTCCCGAAACGTGTTTGTGGATCTTTGTCCATAGGAATGAATGGAAGAGAGAAAAATCTTCTGCAGTTCTTTTTCACCTCCAACTAGATAGTCACAAACTTCACATATGCTTTCTGTTAGGAGACTGAATGATGTGCCACTCTTTTCACAGCGCGGATCTGTGAAGCACTTTAGTTACAAAAGTGACGTTTTAACCACGGTTCTGTGTTGTGCCATATATGGGAACAGGTATTGCAGTAACCTGCTTCCCAAAGAAGCTGGAGCTTAGGTGGCTCTTCTGCCTTAATAACTCACACTTAGAAACAAAAATCTTGCAGTAGAAACAAGCAGATCTCCTCAGGATACTGGAGTCTAGAAACATGTTTGTGGCTCTTTGCCCATAGGAATGAATGGGAGAGAGAACAACCTTCTTTAGTTTCACTACACCTCCAGTTGTAGAAAGACAATCTTCACGGATGATTTCTCTTAGGAGACTGAATGATTTACCACTCTTTTCTCAGCATGGAACTGGGAAGTACTTTAGTTACAAATGTGATGTTTTAGCCAGAGTTTTCCGTTGTGCTGTATACAGAAACAGGCATTGGAATGCCCTGCTTGCCAAAGAAACTGGAGCTTAGCTGGTTGTTCTGCATTAAGAACTAACACTTAGAAAATCAAATCATGCAGCAGAAACAAGCAGCTCTCCTCAGGCCTATGTGGCATTGAAATGGATTTGTGGGGCTGGAGAGATGGCTCAGTGGTCTAAAGCACCTACTTAGAACAAGTTCAGCGAAGCACAGGGACCATGGTTCAATCCCCCAGCACCACATGCCAGCCAGCCCGCCCCC
>NW_004524908.1:107878-124243 GCF_000260255.1 Octodon degus
CTCTCTCTCTCTCTCTCTCTCTCTCTCTCTCTCTCTCTCTCTCTCTAATAAATAAAAAAAATTAAAAAAAAAGAAATGGATTTGTGCATCTTTGCCCCCAGGAAGGAATGAGAGAGAGAACAACCACCTGAAGTTTCTCTGCTACTCCAGCTAGAAAGACACAAACTTCACGGATGCTTTCACTTAGGAGACTGAATGATTTTTCACTGTGTTCAGTGTGCAGAACTGTGAAGTACTTTAGTTACAGAAGTGACGTTTTAGCCAGAGTTCTGTTTTGCGCCGTATACAAGAACAGGCATTGGAGTGCCCTGCTTCCCAAAGAAGCTGGAGCTTAGTTGGCTCTTCTGCATTTAGACCTCACACTTAGGAATACAAATCATGCAGTAGAAACTAGCAGATCTCCTTAGGGAACTGGAGTCGAGAAATGTGTTTGGGGCTCTTTGCTGATAGGCATGAATGGGAGAGAGAACAACTTTCTGCAATTTCACTGCACCTCCTGCTGGAAAGTCACAAACTTCACGAAGGCTTTCTTTTAGGAGACTGAATGATTTGCCAGTGTGCACAGAGCACGGAACTGTGAAGTACTACAGTTACAAAAGTGACATTTTAGCCCCAGTTTTGTGTTGCGCCATATACAGGAAAAGACATTGGAGTGCCCTGCTTCCCAAAGTAGCTGGAGCTTAGCTAGCACATCTGCATTAAGCACTCACACTCAGAATCACAAACCAAGAAGTAGAAACAAGCAGCTCTCCTCAGGACACTGGAGTCTAGAAACGTGTTTGTTCTCTTTGCCCAGAGGTATGAATGGCACAGAGAACCTTCTGCATTTCTCTTCACTTCCAGCTGGAAAGTCACAAATGTCACGGGTGCTTTTCTTAGAAGACTGATTGATTTGCCACTGATTGCAAAGCTCGGAATTGTGACGTACTTTAGTTGCAAAAGTGACGTTATAGCCGGAGTTCTGTATTGCGCTGTATACAGGAATACGCATTAGAGTGCACTGTTTACCAAAGGAGCTGGAGCCTAGCTGGCTCTTATGCATTAAGAACTCACACATAGAATGACAAATCATGTGGTAAAAACAAGTAGTTCTCCTCAGGGCACTGGAGTCCAGAAACGCTTTTGTGACTCTTTGCGCTTAGGAATGAATGGGAGAGAGAACAACCTTCAGACGTTTCTTTGCACCTTCAGGTGGAAAATCACAAACTTCACGCATGCTATTTCTTAGGAAACTGAATGATTTGACACTGTTTTACAAAGCGCGGAAATGTAAAATTCTTTAGTTACAAAAGTGACGATTTAGCCAGAGTTCTGTGTTGCGCCATACACAGGAATAGGCACTGGAGTGCCCTGCTTGAAAAAGAAGCTTGAGCTTTGGTGGCCTTCTGCATTAAGAAATCACACTTAGAAATATAAATCATGGAATAGAAACACGCAGCTCTCCTCAGGTAACAGGATTCTGGAAACGTATTTGTGCCCCTTTGTCCATAGGAATTAATGGGAGAGAGAATAAGATGCTGCAGTTTCTCTGTCCCTCCATGTGGAAAGTTACAAACTTCACATATATTTTCTCTTAGTAGACTGAATGATTTTAAACTCTTTACAAAACTCGGAACTGTGAAGTACTTTACTTAAAAATGTGAGCTTTTACCCAGAATTCTGTATTGCCTCATATACAGAAACAGGCATTTCAGTGCCTCCTTATAAAGGAACTAGAGTTTCGGTGGCTCTTCTGCATTAAGAACGCACACTTAGAAACACAAATCATGTAGTAGAAACAAGCAGCTCTCCTCTGGGCACTAGATATAGAAACGTGTTTGTGCCTCTTTGCGCATAGGAATGAATGTGAGACAGAATAAACATCTGCAGTTTCTCTGTACCTCCAGCTGCAAAATCACGAACTTCACAGATGCTTACTCTTAGGAGACTAAATGATTTGCCACTATGTAGCAAAGCGCGGAACTGCGAAGTACTTCAGTTACAACACTGACCTTTTAGACAGAATTCTGTGTTGGGACGTATAATGGAACAAGCACTGGAGTGCCCTGCTTCCCAAAGAAGCTGGACTTTTGGTGGGTTTTCTGCTATAAGAACTCACACTTAGAAACACAAATCATGCAGTAGAAACATGCAGATCTCTTCAGGGCACTGGAGTCTATAAGCGTGTTTTTGGCTCTGTGCCCTTAGGAATAAATGGGATAGAGAAGAACCTTCTGCAGTTTTCCTGCACCTCCAGCTGGAAAGTCACAAACGTCATGGATGTTTTCTCTTAGGAGATTGAATGATTTGCCACTATTTGTAGAACGCAAAACTGTGAACTAATTTAGATACAAATGTGATGTTTTAACCAGAGTTCTGTTTTGCGCCGTATACAGGAATAGGCTTTGGAGTGCCCTGCCTTCCAAAGAAGCTGGAGCTTAGCTAACACTTCTGCATTAAGAACTCACAGTTAGAAACACTATTCATTCAGGAGAAACAAGCAGCTCTCCTCAGGGCACTGGAGTCTAGAAAAATGTTGTGCCTCTTTACCCTTAGGAATGAATGGGATTGAGAACAACCTTGTTCAGTTTCTCTTCACCTCTAGCTGGAAAATCACAAACTTCATGGATGCTTTCTCTTAGTAGACTGAATGATTTGCCACTGTTTTGCAAAGCGCAGAAATGTGAAGTTCTGTAGTTACAAAGGTGACGTTTTAACAAGAGTTATGTGTTGCGCCATACACAGGAACAGGCACTGGTGTGCCCTGTTGCCAAAGAAGCTGGAGGTTCGGTGGCCTTCTGCATTAAAAATTCACACTTAGAAACTCAAATCATGCAGCAGAAACAAGCAGCTCTCCTCAGGCCTATGTGGTTGTGAAATGTATTTGTGCATCTTTGCCCCTAGGAATGAATGAGAGAGAGAACAACCTCCTGCAGTTTCTCTGCATCTCCAGCTAGAAAGACACAAACTTCATGGATGCTTTCTCTTAGGAGACTGAATGATTTGTCACTGTGTTCAGAGTGCAGAACTGTGAAGTACTTTCGTTACAAAAGTGTCGTTTTAGCCAGAGTTCTGTGTTGCGCTGTATATAGGAACAGGCATTGGAGTGCCCTGCTTCCCAAAGAAGCTGTAGCTTAGCTGGCTCTTCTGCATTTAGACCTCACACTTAGAAATACAAATCATGCAGTAGAAACAAGCAGATCTCCTCAGGGAACTGGAGTCTAGAAACGTGTTTGTCCTCTTTGCTGACAGGAATGAGTGGGAGAGAATACAACCTTCTGCAGTTTCTCTGCACCTCCTGCTGGAAAGTCACAAACTTCAGGAAGGCTTTCTTTTAGGAGACTGAATGATTTGCCAGTGTGCACAGAGCACAGAACTGTGAAGTACTACAGTTACAAAAGTGACATTTTAGCCAGAGTTCTGTGTTGCGCCGTATACAGGAAGAGACTTTGGAGTGCCCTGCTTCCCAAAGAAGCTGGAGCTTAACTAGCACAATGGCATTAAGCACTCACACTTAGAATCACAAACCAAGAAGGAGAAACAAGCAGCTTTCCTCAGGACACTGGAGTCTAGAAACGTGTTTGTTCTCTTTGCCCAGAGGTATGAATGGCACAGAGAACAACCCTCTGCATTTCTCTGCACTTCCAGCTGGAAAGTCACAAACTTCACGGATGCTTTTCTTAGCAGACTGAATGATTTGCCACTGATTGCACTGCGCAGAATTGTGAAGTACTTTAGTTACAAAAGTGACGTTATAGCCGGAGTTCTGTGTTGCGCTGTATACAGGAACATGCATTAGAGTGCACAGTTTGCCAAAGAAGCTGGAGCCTAGCTGGCTCTTACGCATTAAGAACTCACACATAGAATGACAAATCATGTGGTAGAAACAAGTAGTTCTCCTCAGGGCACTGGAGTCTAGAAATGCGTTTGTGACTCTTTGCCCATAAGAATGAATGGGACAGAGAACAACCCTCGGCAGTTTCTTTGCACCTTCAGGTGAAAAGTCACAATCTCCATGAATGCTATGTCTTAGGAGACTGAATGATTTGCCACTGTTTTACAAAGCGCAGAAATGTGAAATTTTTTAGTTACAAAAGTGACGATTTAGCAAGTGTTCTGTGTTGCGCCATACACAGGAACCGGCACTGGAGTGCCCTGCTTGAAAAAGAAGCTTGAGCTTTGGTGGCCTTCTGCATCAAGAACTCACACTTAGATATACAAATCATGGAATACAAACACACAGCTCTCCTCAGGACACAGGATTCTAGAAACCTATTTGTGCCCCTTTGCCCATAGGAGTGAATGGGAGAGAGAATAAGAATCTGCAGTTTCTCTGCACCTCCAGGTGGAAAGTTACAAACTTCACGTATATTTCCTCTTCAGAGACTGAATGATTTGCCACTCTTTAAAAAACGTGGAACTGTGAAGTACTTTAGTTACAAAATTGTCGTTTTTCTAAGAATTCTGTATTGCGCTGTATACAGATACAGGCATTGCAGTGCCCTGCTTACCAAAGTAGCTGCAGTTATGGTGCCTCTTCTGCATTAAGAATGCCCTCTTAGAAACACAAATCATGTAGTAGAAACAAGCAGCTCTCCTCAGGGCACTGGAATCTAGAAACGTGTTTGCGTCTCTGCCATAGGAATGAGTAGGAGAGAGAACAAACTTCTGCAGTTTCTCTGCACCCCCAGCTGGAAAGTCACAAATTTCATGGATGCTTTCTATTAGGAGACTGAATGATTTGCGAATCTTCTCACGGCACGAAACTGTGAAGTTCTTTAGTTACAAAAGTGAAGTTTTAGCCAGAGATCTGTGTTGCACCATGTACAGGAACAGGCATTGTAGTTCCCTGCTTCCAATGGATGGAGGAGCTTAGCTGGCTCTTCTGCATGAAGAACTCACACTGACAAACAACATCATGCTATAGAAAGAAGCAGCTCTACTCAGGGCACTGGAGTCTACAATCGTATATTTGGTTCTTTGCCCATAGGAATGAATGGCAGAGAGAAAATCCTTCTGCAGTTTCTCAGCACATGCAGTTGCAAAGTTGCAAACTTCACCGATGCTTTCTCTTAGGAGAATGAATGCTTTGCCACAGTTGGAGGATTGCGAAAATGTGAAGTACGTTAGTTACAAAAGTGACGCTTTTGCCTGAAATCTGTGGTGCACCGTATACAGGAATAGGCATTGGAGTTCCCTGCTTAACAAAGAAGCTGGACCTGAGCTGGATCTTATGCATTAAAAACTCACACTTACAAACACAAATCGTGCTGAAGAAACAAGCATGTCTTCACAGTGCACCGGAGTCTAGAAACGTGTTGTGCCTCTTTGCCGATAGGAATGAATGGGAGAGAGAACTGCCATCTGCAGTTTCGCTGCACCTCCACCTGGAAAGGCAAAAACTTCCCGGATGTTTTCTGTTAGGAGACTGAATGATTGGACAGTCTTTTCAGAGCGCTGAACTGTGAAGTACTTTGGTTACAAAAGTGATGTTTTAGCCAGAGATCTGTGTTGCACCCAATACAGGAATAGGCATTGGAGTACCATGCTTCCCAAAGTAGCTGGAGCTTACTGCATTAAGCACTCACACTTAGAAACACAATCATGCTTTAGAAACAAGCAGCTCTCCTGTGGGGACTGGAGTCTAGAAACGTGAATGTGGCTCTTTATCCATAGAAATGAAATCAAGACAGAACAACCTTCTGAAGTTTCTCTGCACCTGGAGGTGGAACGTCACAAACTTCACAGATGCTTTCTCTTAGGAAACTGAATTATTTGCCACTCTTTTCACAGAGGGAAAATGTGAAATATTTTCATTACACAAGTGACGTTTTGAACAGAGTTCTCTGTTGCACCATACACAGGAATAGGCATTGGAGGGCCCTTCT
The DNA here is from genome assembly GCF_000260255.1 of Octodon degus. Classification (NCBI taxonomy): domain Eukaryota; kingdom Metazoa; phylum Chordata; class Mammalia; order Rodentia; family Octodontidae; genus Octodon; species Octodon degus. The sequence continues at coordinate 113,746 of NW_004524908.1, forward strand.
TCCCAAAGAAGCTGGAGATCAACAGCCTCTTCTGCATTATGAACTCACGCTTGGAAACACAAATCATGCAGTAGAAAGAAGCAGCTCTCCTCAGGTCACTGGAGCCTAGAAACTTGATTGTGGCTCTTTTCCCATAGGAATTAATGGGAGAGAGATCAAGGTTTTGCAATTTCTCTGGACCTCCTGCTGGAAAGCCACAAACTTCACGGATGCTTTCTCTTAGGAGACTGAATTATTTACCACTGTTTTCAGAGTGGGGAACTGTGAAGTAATTTAGTTACACAGTTGATGTTTTAGCCAGTGTTCTGTTTTTCTCTATATAGAGGAACAGGCATTAGAGTGCCCTGCTTCCCAAAGAAGCTGGAGATTAGCAGCCTCTTCTGCATTATGAACTCACATTTAGAAACACAAATCATGCAGTAGAAACAAGCAGCTCTCCTCAGGGCACTGGTGTCTACATATGTGTTTATGCCTCTGTACGCTTAGGAATGAATGCGAGAGAGAAAAACCTTCTGTAATTTCTCTGGACCTCCTGTTGGAAAGTCATAAACTTCATGGATGCTTTTTCTTAGGAGACTGAATTATTTGCCACTGTTTTCAGAGCGGGGAATTGTGAAATACTTTAGTTACAAAAGTGAAGTTTTAGCCAGAGTTCTGTGTTTAGCCTTATAGAAGACCAGGCATTGGGGTGCCCTGCTTCCCAAAGAAGCTGGAGGTTAGCTACCTCTTCAACAATATGAACTCAAACTTAGAAACAAAAATCATTGAGTAGCAACAAGCAGACCTCCTCAGTTCACTGGATTCTAGAAACGGGTTTGTGGCTCTTTGACCATAGGAATGAATGGGAGAGAGAACAACCTTCTGGCGTTTCTCTGCAAATCCAGCTGGAAAGTCTAATCTTCACAGTTTCTTTCTCTTAGGAGACTGAATTATTTCCTACTGTTTGCAGAGCGCGGATCTGAGCAGTACTTTAGTTACTAAAGTGAATTTTTAGGCAGAGTTTTCTTTTGCGCTCTATACAGGAACTGGAATTGGAGTGCCTGCTTCCCAAAGAAGCTGGAGCTTCGGTGGCTCTTCTGCATTAAGAACTCACACTTAGAAATACAAATCATGCAGTAGAAACAAGTAGCTCTCCTCAGGATACTGGAGTCTACAATCGTGTTTGTCGCATTTTCCCTTAGGAATGAATGGGAGAGAGAACAAGCTTCTCCAGTTTCTCTGCACCTCAAGCTGGAAAGTCACCCACTTCATGGATGCTTTCTCTTAGGAGACTGAATGATTTGCCACTCTTTTCACGGCGCGGAACTGTGAAGTACTTTACTTACAAAAGTGACTTTTTAGCCAGAGTTCTGTGTTGCGCTGTATACAGGAACAGGCATTGGAGTACCCTGCTTCCCAAAGAAGCTGGAGCTTAGCTGGCTTTTCTCCATTAAGAACTCACACTTACAAACACAAATCATGCAGTAGAAACAAGCACCTCTCCTCAGGGCACTGGAGTCTAGAAACGTGTTTGTGGTTCTTTGTCCATAGGAATGAATGGGCGAGAGAACAACCTTCTGCAGTTTCTCTGCACCACCAGCTGGAAAGTCACAAACTTCACGCATGCTTTCTTTTAGGAGACACAATGATTTTCACTCTTTTCACAGCTCAGTACTGTGAAGTACTTTAGTTACAAAAGTGAAGATTTAGCCAGAGTTCTGTTTTTTGCCATATAAAGGAACAGGCATTGGAGTGCCCTGCTTCCCAGAGAAGCTGGATGTTAGCTGGCTCTTCTTCATTAAGAACTCACACTTAGAAACACAATCATGCTATAGAAACAAGCAGCACTTCTTATGGCAGTGGAGTCTATAAATGCGTTTTTGGATCTTTGCACTTAGTACTGAATTAGAGAGAGATCAACCTTCTGCAGTTTCTCCGCACCTCCAGGTAAAAAGTCACAAACTTCACGGATGCTTTCTCTTAGGAGAATGACTGATTTGCCACTGTTTGCAACACACACAACTGTGAAGTACTTTAGTTACAAAAGTGAAGTTTTAGCCAGAGTTCTCTGTTGCGCTGTATACAGGAACAGTCATGGGAGTGCCCTTCTTGCCAAAGAATCTGGAGCTGTTGTGGCTCTTCTGCACTGAGAAATCACACTTAGAAACACAAATCACGCAGTAAAAACAAGCAGGTCTCTTCTGGGCACTGGAATCTAGATCCGTGTTTGTGCCTCTTTGCCCATGGAAAGAATGTGAGAGAGAGCAACCTTTGGCAGTTTCACTCCACCTCCAGCTGGAAAGTCAGCATCTTCATGGATGCTTTCTTTTCTGGACTGAATGATTTGCCAATGTTTGCAGAGAGTGGAACTCTGAAGTACTTTAGTTATAGAAATGATGTTTTACCCAGAGTTCTGTGGTCTCAGTATATAATAACAGGCATTGGAGTGCCCTGCTTGCCAAATTACCTGGAGCTTTCCTTGCTCTTCTGCTTTAAGAACTCACACTTAGAAACAGAAATCTTTCTGTACAGACAAGCAGCTCTCCTCAGGGCACTGGAGTCTAGAAACGTGTTTGTGGCTCTTTGCCCATGGGAATGAATGGGAAAGAGAACAACGTTCTGCAGTTTCTCTGCACCTCCAGATGGAAGGTCACAAACTTCACGGATGCTTTCTATTAGGGCCCTGAATTATTTGCCACTCTTTTCATACCGCTGAACTGTGAAGTACTTTAGTTACAAAAGTAAGGTTTTATCCAGAATTCTGTTTTGCGCCACATACAGGAACAGGCATTGGAGTGCCCTTCTTGCCAAAAAAGCTAGAGATTAACAATCTCTCCTCCTTTAGGAACTCACACTTAGAAACACAAATCATGCAGTAGAAACAAGCAGCTCTCCTTAGGGCAGTGGACTCTAGAAACGTGTTAGTGCCTCGTTGACCATAGGAATGAAAGGAAGAGAAAACAACCTTCTGCAGTTTCTCTGCACCTGCAGGATAAAAGTCACATATTTCAGGGAATCTTTTCTTAGGAGACTGAATGATTTGCCACTCTTTTCAAAGACCGGAACAGTGAAATTTTTTAGTTACAAAAGTGACGTTTTAGCTACAATTAAGTTTTGCGACGTATACAGAAACATTCATTGGAATACCCTGCTTGCCAAAGAATGCGGAGCTTAGCTGGGTCTTCTGCACTAAGATCGCACACTTAGAAACACAATTCATGCAGTAGAAACAAGCAGCTCTGTTCAGGGCCCTGGAGTCTAGAACCGTGTTTGTGGCTCTTTGACCTTAGCAATGAATGGGAGAGATAACAACCTTCTGCATTTTCTCTGCACCTCCAGCTGGAAAGTAACAAACTTCAAGGATGCTTTCTCTTAGGAGACTGAATAATTAGACACTCTTTTCACACCGCGGAATTGTGAAGTGTTTTAGTTACAAAACTGATGTTTTAGCCAGAGTTCTGTGTTGTGCTGTTGGAAGAACAGGCATTGGAGTGCCCTGCTTCCGAAAGAAACTGGCGCTTAGCTGGCTCTTCTGTATTATGAACTCACACATAAAAGCATAAGTCATGCAGTAGAAACAAGCAGCTCTCCTCAGGGCCCTGGATCCTAGAAACGTGATGGTTCCTCTTTGCCCATAGGAAAAAATTGCAGAGAAAACAACACATATCAGTTTCTCTGCACTTCCACAGGGAAAGTCACAAACTTTCCGGATGATATCTCATAGGAGAATTAATGATTTGCCAATGTTTGCAGAGGGCTGAACTGTGATCTTCTTTGGATACAAAGTGATGTTTTAGCCATAGTTCTGTGTTGCACCGTATACAGGAATGGGAATTGGTGTGCCCTGCTTGGCAAAGAAGCTGGAGCTTAGGTGGCGCTTCTGTATTAAGAACTCACACTTAGAAACATAAATCATGCAGTAGAAACAAGCAGCTCTCCTCAGGGCACTGGAGTCTAGAAACGTGTTTGCGGCTCTTGGCCGATAGGAATGAATGGGGAGAAAACAGCCTTATGCAGTTTCTCTTAACCTCCATCTGGAATCTCACAAACTTCACAGATGCTTTCTCGCATTAGATTGAATGATTTTCCACTGGGCACACAGCGAGAATCTGCGAAGAACTTTAGTTACAAAAGTGATGTTTTAGCCAGAGTTTTGTATTGCGCCATATAAAGCAACAAACATGGGAGCGCCCTGCTTCCCAGAGAAGCTGGAGCTTAGCTTGCTCTTTTGCATTAAGAACTCCCACTTAGAAACATGTAGCTCTTCCCTGGGCACTGGAGTCTAGAAACATGTTTGTGGATCTTTGGCCATATAATGAATCGGAGAGAGAACAAACTTATGCATTTTCTCTGCACCTCCAGCAGAAAGTTGCACAATTCTCGTATTCTTTGTCTTAGGAGACTGAACGATTTGCCACTGTTTGTAGTACGCAGAAATGTGAAGTACGTTAGTTACAAAAGTGAAGTTTTAGCCAGACCTCTGTGTTGTGCTCTATACAGGAACAGGAATTGGAGTGACCTGCTTGGCAAAGAAGCTGGAGACTAGCTGGCGCTTCTGCATTAAGAACTCACACTTAGAAACACAAATCATGCAGTAGAAATGAGCAGGTCTCCTCAGGGCCCTGGAGTCTTGAAACGTGTTTGTGGCTCTTTTCCAATAGGAATGAATGGGGAGAGAATAACCTTCTGCATTTTGTCTGAAAGTCCAGCTGGCATGTCAGAAACTTCACGGATGCTGTGTGTTAGGAGACTGAATGATTTACCACTCTTTTTACAGTGCGGAACTGTGAAGGACTTCAGTTTCAAAAGTGAAGTTTAAGCCAGAATTCTGTTTTGCACCTCACACAAGTATAGGCATTGGGGTGCCCTGTTGGCCAAACAATGTAGAACCTAAGTGGCTCTTCTGCATTAAGAACTCACACTTAGAAACAGAAATCATGCAGAAGAAACAAGAAGCTCCCCTACAGGAACTGGAGTCTAGAAACGTGCTTGTGCCTCTTTGCTCATAGGAATAAATGGAAAGAGAACAACATTCTGCAGATTCTCTAACCTCGAGATGGAAAGTCACAAACTTCACAGATGCTTTCAGGTCGGAGACTGAATGATTTGCCACAGTTTGCAGAGGGCGGAACTGTGAAGTACTTTACTTACAAAAGTGACGTTTTAGCCAGAGTTCTTTTTTGCACAGTACACAGGAACAGCAATTGGTGTCCCCTGCTTGCCAATGAAGCTGGAGCTTAGCTGCCTCTGCTATGTTAAGAACTCACACTTACAAACACAAATAATGCAGTAGAAAGAAGCAGCTCTACTCAGGGTACTGGAGTCTAGAAACGTGTACGTGGCTCTTTGAACACTGGAATGTAAGGAAGAGAAAACAACCTTCTGCAGTTTCTCTGCACCTCCAACTGGAAAATCACATACTTCACAGATGCTTTCTCTTGTTAGATAGAATGATTTGGCACTCTTTTCACAGAGCAGAACTGTGAAGTACTTTAGTTACGAAGGTGAAGATTTAGCCAGAGTTCTGAGTTGCGCCATATACAGGAACAGGCATTGGAGTGCCCTGCTTGCCAAAGAAGCTGGTGTTTAGCTGCCCCTGCTGATTTATTAACTCACACTTAGAAATACAAATCTTGCTGTAGAGACAAGAACCTCTCCTCAGGGCAGTGGAGGCTAGAAATCTGTTTGTGCCTCTTTTCCCCTAGGAATGAATGGGAGAGAGAACAACCTTCAGCAGTTTCTCTGCACATCCAGCTGGAAAGTCACAAAATTCACGGATGCATTCTGTTAGAAGACTGAATGATTTGCCCCTCTTTTCGTACCGTGGAAATGTAAAGTGCTTTAGTTATAAAAGTGACCTATTAGCCAGAGTTCTGTGTTGCGTAGTATACAGGAACAGGCATTGGAGTGCCCAGATTCCAAAAGATGCTGAAGCTTTGCTGGCTCTTCTGCATTAAGAGCTCACACTTAGAAAAAAAATCATGTAGTAGAAATAAGCAGCTATCCTCAATCCACTGGAGTCTAGAAAAGTGTTTGTGGCCCTTTCACTTTGGAACGAATGGGAGAGTGAACAACCTTGTTCACCTTCTCTTCACCTCCAGCTGGAATGTCACAAAGTTCACGGATGCTTTCTCTTATTAGATGGAATGATTTGCCACTGATTGCGGAGCATGGAATTGAGAAGTACTTTAGTTAGATAAGTGATGTTTTAGCCAGAGTTGTCTCTTGGGTGATATACCGGAACAAGAACTGGAGTGCCCTACTTGCCAAAGAAGCTGGAGCTTAGCTGGCTCTTCTGCATTAAGAACTCACACTTAGAAACACAAATCATGCAGTAGAAACAAACAGCTCTCCTCAGCACACTGGACTTTAGAAAAGTGTTTGTGGCTCTTTCCCATAGGAATGAATGGGAGAGAGAACAAACTTCTGCAGTTTTTCTGCACCTCTAGGTGGAAATTCACAAACATCATGGATTCTTTCTGTTAGGAGACTGAATTCTTTGCCTCTCTTTTCAATTCACAGAACTGTGACGTACGTTACTTAAAAAAGTGACGTTTTACCCAGAGTTCTGTGTTGTGCCGTATATAGGAACAGGCGTTCTAGAGTCCTGCTTCACAAAGAAGCTGGACCTTAGCTGGCTCTTCTGCATTAAGAACTCACACTTATTAACAAAAATCATGCAGTAGAAACAAGGAGCTCTCCTCAGGGCTCTGGAGTCCAGAATCTTGTTTGTGCCACTTTATCCATAGGAATGAATGGGAGAGAGAACAACCTTCTGCAGGTTCTCGGCACCTCCACCTGGAAACTCCCAAACTGCACGGATGCTTTCTCTTATTAGATTGAATTATTTACCTCTCTTCTCACAGTGCGGAATAGTGAAGTACTTTAGTTACAAAATTAACGTTTTAGCCAGATTTCTGTGTTGCGCCTTATAAAGGAACAGGCATTGGAGTGCCCTACATGCCAAAGAAGCTGGAGCCAAGCTGGCTCTTCTGCATTAAGAACTCACACTGAGACACAGAAATCATTTAGTAGCAACAAGCAGCTCTCGTTAGGGCACTGGAATGTATAAACGTGTTTGAGACTCTTCCCCATAGGAATTAATGGGAGAGAGAACAACCTTCTCAAATTTCTCCGCACCGCCAGGTGGAAGGTCAAAAATTTCACGAATGCTTTCTCTTAGAAGACTGAATTTTAGCCACTGTTCGAGAGGGAGGAACTGTGAAGTTCTTTAGTTACAAAAGTGATCTTTTGGACATAGTTCTGTGTTGTGATGTACACAGGAACAGGCATTGGAGTGCCCTGCTTGCTAAATAATCTGGAGCTTAGCTGCCTCTTCTGCATTAAGAACTCACACTTAGAAACACAAATCATGTAGTAGATTCAAGAAGCTCTCCTCAGGGCACTGGAGTCTAGAAACACTTTTGTGCCTCTTTCCCCATAGGAATGAAAGGTAGAGAGAACAACCTTCTTCAGTATCTCTGCACCTCCAGTTGGAAAGTCACAAACTTCACGGATTCTTTCTCTTATTAGACTGAATTATTTGCCACTCTTCCCACAGTGCATAACTGTGAAGTGCATTAGTTACAAAATGAGGTTTTACCCAAATTTCTGTATTGCACTGTATACAGGAACAGGAATTGCAGGGCCCTACTTCCCAAGAAGCTGGTGTTTAGCTGCCCCTGCTGCTTTAAGAACTCACACTTAGAAACTCAAATACTGCAATAGAGAAAAGCAGCTCTCCTCAGGACACTGGCCTCTAGAAAATTGTTTATGGCTTCTTGCCCAAAGGAATGAATGGGAGAGAGATCAACCTTCTGCAGTTTCTCTACACCTGATGCTGGAAAGCCACAAAATTCACGGGTGCTTTCCCTTTGGAGACTGAATGATTTGCCAGTGATTTCACTGCGCGGAACTGTGAAGTACTTTAGTTACAAAAGTGAGGTTTTGGACAGAGTTTTGTGTTGCGCCATATAAAGGAACAGAAATTGGCATCCTGGCCCTAGCTCAGGCCTTTAAGTGGCTGCTTCCACAAAGCTGTCAGCCTCAGGTTGGTGGAGTTTGAACCTCACAACTCTCCCGCTGGCCAAAAATGCCCTGAAGGCGTTCAAGGAACAAAAATAAAATAAAGGAACAGAAATTGGAGTGCCCTCCTTGCCAAAGAAGCTGGAGTTTAGCTGCCTCTGCTGCTTTTAAGAATGCACACTTAGAAACACAAATCTCGCAGTAGAGACAAGCAGCTCTCCTCAGGTCACTGGAGTCTAGAAACATGTTTGTGTCTCTATGCCCCTGGGAATGAATGGGAGAGAGAATATCCTTCTGTAATTTCTCTGCACCTCCACCTGGAAAGTCACAAACTTCACGGATGCTTTTTGTTAATAGAGTGAATGATTTGCCAGTCTTTTCAAAGTGGGGAACTGTGAAGTCTTTACTTGCAAAAGTGAGGTTTTAGGCAGATTTCTGTTTTGCACCATACACAGGAATAGGCATTGAAGTGCCCTGCTGGCAAAAGAAGTTGTAGCTTAGGTGGCTCTTCGACATTAAGTACTGATACTTAGAAACACAAATGATGATGTAGAAACAGGCAGCTCTCCTCAGGGCACTGGAGTCTAGGAACGTAGTTGTGGATCTTTGCACATAGGACTGAATGGGAGGGAGAACAACCTTCTGCAGTTTCTTTGCACCGCCAGCTGGAAAGTCACAAAATTCAAGGATGCTTTCTTTTAGGAGACTGAAAGATTTGCCACTCTTGTCACACCGCGGAACTGTACAATACTTTAGTTACAAAACTAAAGTTGTAGGTAGAGTTCTGTGTTGCGTCCTACACAGGAACTGGCATTAGAGAACTCTGCTTGTCAAAGAATCGGGAGCTTAGCTGGCTCTTCTGCATAAAGAACTCTAACATAGAAACACAAATCATGCAGTAGAAACAACAGCTCTCCCAAGGAGACTGGAGTCTACAAACGTGTTTATGGCACTTTGCACATAGGAATGAGTGGGAGCAAGAATAACCTTCGGCAGTTTCGCTGCACGTCCACTTCGAAAGTCACAAACTTCACGTATGCTTTCTCTTAGGAGACTGAATGATTTGGCACTGTTTGCACAGCTCGCAACTATGAAGTACTTTAGATACAACAGTGATGATCTAGCCAGAGTTCTGCTTTACGCCGTATACAGGATCAGGAATTGGAGTGCCCTGCTTTCCAAAGAAGCTGGAGCTTAGCTGCTCCTTCTGCTTTAAGAACTCACACTAAGAAACACAAATCTTGCAGTACAGACAAGCAGCTCTCCTCAGGTCATTGGAGTCTAGAAATATGTTTATGGCTCTTTGCCCATAGGAATGAATGGGAGAAAGAACAACCTTCTGCAGTTTCACTGCACCTCCAGCAGGAAAGTCACAAACTTCACGGATGCTTTCTCTTAGGAGACTGAATGATTTGCCCCTGTTTCCGAAGTGCGAAACTGTGAAGTACTATACGTTAAAAAGTGACATTTTTGACAGAGTTCTGGGTTGGGCCATATAGAGAAACAGGCAATGGAATGCCCTGCTTGCCAAAGCAGGAGCTTAGGTAGCTCTTCTGCATTAAGAACTCACACATGGAAGCAAAAATCATGTAGTAGAATCAAGCAGCTCTCCTCAGAACACTGGTGTCTAGAAAAATGTTTGTGGATATTTGCCCAAAGGAATGAATGCGAGAGAGAACAAGATACTGCAATTTGTCTGCAGCTCCAACTGGAAAGTCACAAACTTCACCAATGCTTTCTGTTAGGAGGCTGAATAATTTTCCAGTGTTTTCCAAGCATGGAACTGTGTAGTAATTTACTTACAAAAATGACGTTTTTGCCAGAGTTCAGTGTTGTGCCGTGTAGAGGAAGAGGCATTTGAGTGCCCTATTTCCCAAAGAAGCTGGAGCTTAGCTGGCTGCTCTGCATTAAGAACTCACACTTAGATACACGAAACATGCAGTAGAAACTAGAACCTGTCCTCAGGGCACTGGAGTCAAGAAACGTTTTGTGGCTCTTTGCCTCTAGGAATGAATGGAAGAGAGAATAACATTCTGTATTTTTTCTGTACCTCCAGCTAGAATGTCACAAAATTCACAGATGCTTTCTCTCATTACACTGAACGATTTGGCACTCTTTTTACAGTGCAGATCTGAGAACTACTTTTCTTTCAAAAGTGAAGTTTTAGCCAGTGTTCTGAGTTGCGCCGTATACAAGACAGGCATTGGAGTGCCCTGCTACCCAAAGGAACTGGATCTTAGCTGGATCTTCTTCATTAAGAACACACACTTAGAAAGAGAAATCATGCAGTAGAAACAAGCAGTTCACCTCAGGGAACTGGAGTCTAGAAACGTGTTTGTGCTTCATTGACCATAACAATGAATGGGAGAGAGAACAACCTTCTGCAGTTTCTCTGCACCTCCAGCTGAAAAGTCACAAACTTCACGCATGCTTTCTCTTAGGAGACTGAATGATTTGCCACTCTTTTCAATGTTGGGTACTGTGAAGTACTTTA
>NW_004524908.1:124377-147071 GCF_000260255.1 Octodon degus
ATTAAGAACTCACACTTAGAAACACAAGTCATGCAGTAGAAACAAGCAGCTCTCCTCAGGCACTGGAGTCTAGAAACTTGTTTTTGGCTCTTTCCCCTTAGAAATCAAAGGGAGAGAGAACAACGTTCTGCTGTTTCTCTGTAACTCCAGCTGGAAAGTGACAAACTTCACGCATGCTTTCTCTTAGGAGAATGAATGATTTGCCCTGCTTTTCACAGAGCGGAAGTGTGAAGTACTTTAGATAAAAAACTGAAGTTTTAACCAGAGTTCTGTGTTCTGCCATATACAGGAGCAGGCATTGGAGCGCAATGCTTGCCAATGAACCTGGATTATAGGTGGCTCTTCCGCATTAAGAACTCACACTTAGAAACACAAAGCACGCAGTATGAACAAGCAGCTCTCCTCAGGGCACTGGAGTCTAGCAACGTGTTTTTGTCTCTTTGAGCATAGGAATAAATGGGAGAGAGAACAACCTTCGGCAGATTCCCTGTAACTGCAAGTAGAAAACAACAAAAGTCACGGATGCTTTCTCTTATTGGATTGAATGATTTGTCACTCTTTTAACAGTGCAGAACTGTGAAGTACTTTAGTTACAAAAGTGACGTTTTAGCCAGAGTTCTTTGTTGCGCTCTATACCGGTACAGGCATTTTAGAGCCCTGCTTCCTAAAGAAGCTGGAGCGTCAGTGGCCCTTCTGCATTAAGAACTAACACTGAGAAACACAAATCATGCATTAGAAACAAGCAGTTCTCCTCAGGAACTGACGTCTAGAAAAGTGTTTGTTTCTCTTTGCCCATAGGAATGAGTGGGAGAGAAAAGAAACTACTCCAGTTTCACTGCAGCTCCATCTGGAAAGTCACAAACTTCACAGATGCTTTCTCTTAGGAGACTGAATGATTTGCCACTGTTTTCAGAGCAGGGTACAGTGAAGAACTTTACTTACAGAAGTGATGATTTAACCACAATTCTGTGTTGTGCTGTATACAGGAACAGGCACTGGAGTGCCCTGCTTGCCAAAGAAGCTGTAGCTTTGCTGGTTCTTCTGCTTTAAGAGCTCACACTTAGAGACAAAAATCATGCAGTAGAAACTAGCAGCTTTCCTCAGGGCACTGTAGTGTAGAAACCTGTATGTAGCTCTTTGCCCATAGGAATGAATGAGAGAGAGAACATCCTTCTGCAATTTCTCTGCACCTCAAGCTGCAATGTCACAAACCTCACGGATGCTTTCTCTTAGGAGACTGAATGATTTGCCACTGTTTGCAGAACGTGGAACGCTGAAGTACTTTAGTGAAAAAGGTGACGTTTTAGCCAGAATTCTGTGATGCGCCATATACAGGAACAGATATTGGAGTGCCCTGCTTCCCAAAGAAGTTGGAGCTTAGCTGGCTCTTCTGCATTAAGAACTCACACTTAGAATCACAAATCATACAGTAGAAGCAAGCCGATCTCTCAGGGCAATGGAGTCTAGAAACTTCTTTGTGGCTCTTTCGCCATAGGAATGAATGGGAGAGAGAACAACCTTCTGCAGTTTATCTGCACCTCCAGATGGAAAGTCACAAACTTCACGCATGCTTTCTTGTAGGAGACTGAATGATTTGCCACTCTTTTCAATGTGGGGTACTGTGAAGTACTTTACTTACAAAAGTGAAGTTTAAGCCAGAATTCTGTTTTGCACCGTACAGAAGATTAGGCATTGGAGTGCCCTGATTGCCAAAGAAGCTGGAGCTTAGGTGGCTCTTCTGAATTAAGAACTCCACTTAGAAGCACATGTCATGCAATAGAAACAAGCAGCTCTCCTCAGGCACTGGAGTCTAGAAACTCGTTTGTGGCTTTTCCCCTTAGGAATCAAAGGGAGAGAGAACAAGGTTCTGCAGTTTCTCTGTAACTCCAGCTGGAAAGTCACAAACGTCACGCATGCTTTCTCTTAGGAGACTGAATGATTTGCCACTCTTTTCACAGCGCGGTACTGTGAAGTAATTTAGATAGAAAAGTGAAGTTTTAACCAGAGTTTAGTGTTGCGCCATATACAGGAACAGGCATTGGAGCTCAGTGCTTGCCAAAGTACTTGTAATATAGGTGGATCTTCCACAATAAGAACTCACACTTAGAAACACATATCGTGCAGTACAAACAAGCAGGTCTCCTCAGGGCACTGGAGTCTAGCAACGTGTTTGTGTCTCTTTGAGCATAGGAATAAATGGGAGAGAGAACAACCTTCTGCAGTTTCCCTGTAACTGCAAATAGAAAATCACAAAACTCACGGATGCTTTCTCTTATTGGACTCAATGATTTGCCACTCTTTTTACAGTGCGGAACTTTGAAGTACTTTAATTAGAAAAGTGACATTTTAGCCAGAGTTCTCTGTTGCACTCTATACAGGTACAGGCATTGGAGGGCCCTGCTTCGTAAAGAAGCTGGAGCATCAGTGGCCCTTCTGCATTAAGAACTAACACTGAGAAACACAAATCATTCAGTAGAAACAAGCAGTTCTCCTCAGGAAGTGACGTCTAGAAACGTGTTTGTGTCTCTTTGCCCATAGGAATGAGTGGGAGAGAAAAGAACCTACTCCAGTTTCACTGTAGCTCCATCTGGAAAGTCACAAACTTCACGGATGCTTTCTGTTAGGAGACTGAATGGTTTGCCACTGTTTGCAGAGTGCGGTACAGTGAAGAACTTTACTTACAGAAGTGATGATTTAGCCACAATTCTGTGTTGTGCTGTATACAGGTACAGGCATCTGAGTGCCCTGCTTGCCAAAGAAGTTGTAGCTTTGCTGGTTCTTCTGCTTTAAGAGCTCACACTTAGAGAGACAAAAATCATGCGGTAGAAACTAGCAGCTTTCCTCAGGGCACTGGAGTCTAGAAACCTGTATGTGGCTCTTTGCCCTTAAGAATGAATGGGAGAGAGAACATCCTTCTGAAGTTTCTCTGCACCTCTAGCTGCAATGTCACAAACCTCACGGATGCTTTCTCTTAGGAGACTGAATGATTTGACACTGTTTGCAGAACATGGAACACTGAAGTACTTTAGTTAAAAAGGTCATGTTTTAGCCAGATTTCTGTTATGCGCCATATACAGGAACACATATTGGAGTGCCCTGCTTCCCAAAGAAGTTGGAGCTTAGCTGGCTCTTCTGCATTAAGAACTCACTCTTTGAAACATGTATCATGCAGTTGAACGAATCAGCTCTCCTCAGTGATCTGGAGTCTAGAAATGTTTTTGTGGCACTTTGTCCATAGGAATGAGTGGGAGCAAGAATATCCTTCGGCAGTTTCTCTGTATCTCCAGTTTGAAAGTCACTAACTTCACGGATGCTTTCTGTTAGGAGACTGAATGATTTGGCACTGTTTGCAAAGCGCGGAACTGTGAAGTACTTTAGATACAACAGTGACAGTTTAGCCAGAGTTTTGTTTTGCCCCGTATACAGGAACAGGAATTGGACTCCCTGCTTTCCAAAGAAGCTAGAGCATAGCTGCCTCTTTCCTTTAAGAACTGAAACTTAGAAACACAAATCTTGCAGTACAGACAAGCAGTTCTCCTCAGGTCACTTGAGTCTGGAAACGTGTTTGTGGCTCTTTGCCCATAGGAATGAATGGGAGAAATAAAAACCTTCTGCAGTTTCTCTGCACCTCTAGCTGGAAAGTCACAACCTTTAGGGATGCTTTCTCTTAGTAGACTGAATGATTTGCCACTGCTTTAGAAGGGCCAAACTGTGAATACTTTACTTACAAAAGTGACGTTTTTCACAGAGTTCTGTATTGAGCCATATAGAGAAACAGGCAATGGAATGCCCTGCTTGCCAAGAAGCTGGAGCTTAGGTGGCTCTTCTGCATTAAGAACTCACACTTGGAAACACAAATCACGCAGTAGAAGGAAAGCAGCTCTCCTCAGGGCACTGGAATCCAGAAAAATGTTTGTGGTTCTGTGCTCAAAGGAATGAATGCAAGAAAGAACAATCTTCTGCAATTTGTTTGCAGCTCCAACTGGAAATTCACAAACTTCATGGATGGTTTCTGTTATTAGACTGAAGGATTTGCCAGTCTTTTCCAAGCGCGGAACTCTGAAGTAATTTAGTTACAAAAGTGACGTTTTAGCCAGAGATCTGTTTTGCGCCATACAGAGGAACAGGCATTGGAGTGCACTGGTCCCAAAGAAGTTGGAGCTTTGCTGCCTGCTCTGCATTAAGAACTCACACTTATGTACAGGAATCATGCAGTAGAAACTAGCACCTATCCATAGGGCACTGGAGTCAAGAAATGTGTTTGTGGCTCTTTGCACCTAGGAATGAGTGGAAGGGAGAACAACTTTCTACATTTTCTCTGTATCTCCTGCTGGAATATCACAAAATTCACGGATGCTTTCTCTTATTAGACTGAATTATTTGCCACTTTTCACAGCGCAGAACTGTGAACTACTTTTCATTCAAAAGTGAAGTTTTAGCCAGTGTTCTGTGTTGCGTCCTATACAGGACAGATATGGGAGTGCCCTACTTCCCAAAGAAACTGGATCTTAGCTGGATCTTCTTCATTAAGAACACAAATTTAGAAACAGAAATGATTCAGTAGAAACAAGCAGCTCACCTCACGGAACTGGAGTCTGGAAACGTGTTTGTGCCTCTTTGCCCATAGGAATAATTGGGAGAGAGAACAACCTTCGGCAGTTTCTCTGTACCTCCAGATGAAAACCCAAAAACTCCACGGATGCTTTCTAGTAGAACAATGAATGGTTTGCCACTCTTTGCAGAGGGCAAATCTGTGAACTACTTCAGTTACAAAAGTGAGGTTTTAGAAAGAGTTTTGTGGTGCGTCATGTACAGGAACAGGAATTGGTGTGCCCTGCTTGCCAAAGCAGCAGGAGCTTAGCTGCCTCTTCTGCATGAAGAACTCACACTTAGAAACCCAAATAATGCAGTAGAAACAAGCAGCTCTTCTGAGGACACTGGAGTCTAGAATCGTGTTTGTGCTTCTTTCACCCTATCAATGAATGGGAGAGAGAACAACCTTCTGCAGTTTCTCTGCACCTCCCGGTGGAAATTCACAAACTTCACAGATGCTTTCTCTTAGGAGACTGAATGGTTTGCCACTCTTTTCAATGTGATTTACTGTGAAGTACTTTACTTGCAAAAGTGAAGTTTAAGCCAGAATTCTGTTTTGTACCATACACAAGTTTAGGCTGTGGAGTGCCCTGATTGCCAAAGAAGCTGGAGCTTAGGTGGCTCTTCTGCATTAAGAACTTACACTTAGAAACACAATTCATGCAGAGGAAACAAGCAGCTATGCGCAGGGCACTGGAGTCTACAAA
Organism: Octodon degus; assembly: GCF_000260255.1. Lineage (NCBI taxonomy): Eukaryota > Metazoa > Chordata > Mammalia > Rodentia > Octodontidae > Octodon > Octodon degus. Next base: position 129,678 of record NW_004524908.1, read on the forward strand.
CTTGTTTGTGGCTCTTTCTCGTTAGGAATCAAGAGAGAGAGAACAACCTTCTGCAGTTTCACTGTAACTCCAGCTGGAAAGTCACAAACTTCATGCATGCTTTCTCTTAGAAGACTAAATGATTTGCCACTCTTTTTACAGCTTGGAACTGTGAAGAACTTTAGATTCAAAAGTGATGTTTTAACCAGTGTTCTGTGTTTCACTGTAGAGAGGAACAGGCATTGGAGCGCCCTGCTTGCCAACGAACCTGGATTTTAGGTGGCTCTTCTGCATTAAGAACTCACACTTAGAAACAAAGATCATGCAGTACGAACAAGCATCTCTCCTCAGAGAAGTGGAGTCTAGAAACGTGTTTGTTGCTCTTTGCTCAAAGGAAAGAATGAGAGAGAGAACAACCTTCTGCAGTTTCTCTGCACCTCCAGTTTGAAAGTCACAAACTTCACGAATGTTTTGTCATAAGAGAATGAATGATGTGCTACTCTTTGCAGAGCGCGGAACTGTGAAGTACTTTAGTTACAAAAGTGAAGTTTTATCCACAGTTCTGTGTTGCGCCGTATTCAGGAACAGGAATTGGTGTACCCTGCTTGGCAAATAAGTTGGAATTTAGCTGCCTCTTCTGCATTAAGAGCTCACACTTAGAAACCCAAATAATGCAGTAGAAACAAGCAGCTCTCCTCAGGGCACTGGAGACTAGCAACGTGTTTGTGTCTCTTTGAGCATACGAATAAATGGGAGAGAGAACAACCTTCTGTAGTTTCCCTGCAACTTCAACTCAAAATTACAAAAGTCACTGATGCTTTCTCTTATTGGACTGAATGATTTGCCACTCTTTACACAGCGAGCAACTGTGAAATACTTTTGTTAAAAAAGTGACGTTTTAGCCAGAGCTCTGTGTTGTGCTTTACACAGGAAGAGGCACTGGAGAGCCCTGCTTCCCAAAGAAGTGGAGCATCAGTGGCCCTTCTGCATTAAGAACAATGACTGAGAAACACAAATAAATCAGTAGACACAAGCAGCTCATCTCAGGTCACTGGCGACAAGAAACGAGATTTTTGCTCTAGGCCCATGGAAATGAAAGGGAGAGATAAAAACCTTATGCAGTTTCTCTCCACCTCTATGTGGAAAGTCACAAACTTCACGGATCCTTTCTGTTAGGAGACTGATTGATTTGTCGCTATTTCATATCGCATTGCTGTGATGTACTTTAGTTGCAAAACTGACATTTTAGCAAGGGTTCTGTGTTGCGCCATATAAATGAACAGGCATTGGAGTGCATGCTTCCCAAAGACGCTGGAGAGTAGCTGGCTCATCTGGATTAAGAACTCACACTTAGAATCACAAATCATGCAGTAGAATCAAGGAGCTCTCCTCAGGGTAGTGGAGTCTACAAACGTGTTTGTTACTCTTTGCCCTTAAGAATGAATGGGAGAGAGAACAACCTTCTGCAGTTTCTCTGCTATTTCTGCTGGAAAGTCACAATCTTCACGAATGTTAGCAGTTAGGAGACTGACTGATTTGATACTATTGTAGAATATGGAACTGTGAAGTACTTAAGTTACAAAATTGATGTTTTAGCCAGAGTTCTGTGTTGTGACATATAAAGGAACAGGCATTGGAGGCCCCTGCTTCCCAAAGAAGCTGGAGCTTACCTGGTTCTTCTGCATTAAGAACTCACAGTTATAAACACAAATCATGCACTAGAAACAAGCAGCTCTCCTCAGGGAAATTGAGTCTAGAAACCTGTTTGTGGCTCTTTGCCCTTAGGAATGAATGTGAGAGAGAACAACCTTCTGCAGTTTCTCTGAACCTCCAGGTGGAAAGTCAAATACGTCAAGGATGCTTCCTCTTAGGAGAAAGAATTATTTTCCACTGTTTGCACAGCGCAGATATGTGAAGTACGTTAGCTACAAAAGTGACGTTTTAGGTAGAATTCTGTTTTGCGCCATATAGAGGAACAGGCATTGGAGTGCCCTGTTTACCAAAGAAGCGGGAGCTTAGGTGGCCCTTCTGCATTAGGAACTCACCCTTAGAAACACAAATCATGCAATAGGATCAAGCCGCTCTCCTCACTAAAGTGTTCGGAGGATGAGTTCTCTGAGGAGAAGGTCCAGCTAAATGGTAGGGATTTTCTGAAGCTGAACTTTTGTAAGGATGCTCCAGTCTAATGGCACAATTTAAATTTCTGGTCCAAATTCCTTTGGCTACCTCACCCATCACCATGTAATCCGTGCCTTGTCGCTGAGAAAACATTCTCCCTGAAGATCCAGCCTCCCACTCCCAGTCTTTCTAGAAAAGAAATGGAATATAAGGGTTTTTTTTTTTTTTTTGCTCTTCGAATGCCTTCAGGGCACTTTTGGCTGGTTGGAGTGTTGTGGGGATCCAACTAGAGCAACCGGAGGCTGACAGCTTTGTGGAAGCAGTCACTTAAAGAACCGAGATAGGGCCAGGTCCAGGAATAAAACAAACTTGCTTGGGCCTTTCTTCTTAATGGCCAAAATTGGACCGAGATGTGCCAGGCCAGAAATCCAAAGGTGTATCTCATTCTCTCCACCATAGGATTTCAGTTTCCAAGGGTGAATCTTTCTGGGGAATACTCCCAAGATGGTCTAGGCCCTTGGTGAAACCTTTTCCCCTAGATAGCCCCCAACAGGACTTCCTTTCCTCAATTCTACTGGAAAACTCATTCACGAATACATCACCAGTAGGCGAGTCTCCTCGGATACTGGAAAATTCTTTCATTGAGTTCCATGGAGAGAACAAGAGGAGATGGATTTGTTTTTAATTTTCTTAAAAATTAAATAAAATAATTTTTTAAAATTTAATTTTAATGGGCCAGGGAGTGAGCTCAAAGTAATGAGCACTTCCCTGGCTAGGGAAAGGGCCTGAGTTCACTTCCTGGTTCTGCCCAAAAAATTACTGTATATTTTTTAAATTAATAGAGGTAAGGCTCAAGGAAAAGGGATTTGAAACACAGCATCGTGAATTGCAGTGCTCTGAATCAATAGGCTCGCCGGGACATCAGGTCACAGGCACAGCTGAAGTGGGAAGGCTCTTTCTCTCCCCTTTACTTCAATGGGACCCAATTTGCCAGTCTAGTGAAGACATTTACCGTTCTCTACAGAAATGACGGTTTTAAGCTATGGCACGAGAAAATGAGATTTTTCTCCTCGTAGAACTTTAGTGTCCAGAGGCTGAGTTCTATGAGGAGAAGGTCTAGTTAAATGCTAGGGATTTTCTGAAGAAGGACCTTCGCAAGGATGCTCCAGTCTAATGGTCCAATTTAAATTTCTGGTCCAAATTCCTTTGGATACCTCACACATCACCATGTAATGTGAGCCCGTTCCCTGAGAAAACATTCTCCTTGAAGTTCCAGCCGCTCGCTCCCTAAGTTTTCCAGAAAAAATGCAATAAGCATTTTTTGGGGGCTCCTTGAATTCCTTCAGGGCAATTTTGGCTGGCTGCAGTGTTGTGGGGATTGAACTAGAGCAACCAGAGGCTGACAGCTTGGTGGAAGCAGCCACTTAAAGAACTGAGCTAGATCCATTCCCCTGACTCAAATACACATGCTCAGCCCTTGATCTTTAAGGGCCACAATGGGAGCCAGCTCTGCCAGTCCTGAAATCCCCAGTTGCTTCTCATTCTCTCCATCGAAGGATGTCAGTTACCAAGGGTGAATCTTTGCTGGGAAAAATCCGCAAAAGGGGTGCTCACAATCGTTTTCCCCTAGACAGCCCCCAACAGGACTTCCGTTCCCAATTCAACTGGAAAACGCATTCATGAATACATCACCAGCAGGCGAGTCTCCTCGAACATACTGGAAAATTCTTCCATCAACTTCCATGGAGAGAACAAGAGGAGAAGGATTTCTTTTTAATTTTATTAAAAATTAAAGAAAAATTTAATATTTCGAAAATTAAATTGAATGGGCAGGGTAGTTAGTTCAGAGGAAAAAGCACTTCCCTGGCAAGGGAAAGGGCCTGAGTTTACTCCCAGGTTCTGCCAAACAAATTATTTTAAATTAATTGTGGAAAGGCTCAAGGAATAGGGATTTGAAACACAGCCTCCTGAATCGCAGTGTTCTGACTCAATAGACTCAGCAGGACCTCAGGTCAGGGGCACAGCAGAATTCCGAAGGCTCTTTCTTTCCCCTTTACTGCTATGGAAACTGATTCACATGTCTAGTGAAGGTATTCAACGTTTATGTAGAAATGACATTTTCGAAGCTATGGTACGAAAAAAAGAGATCTTTCTCCTCTTAGAACTCACCTCCGAACTCTGAAAGTGTTTGGAGGCTGAGTACTCAGAGGAGAAAATTCAGCTAAATGCTAAGCCTCTGCTGAAGCTGGGCGTTAATAGGGCTGCTCTCGCCTCCAGGCAAAAATGAAATTTCTGGTCCAAATTCCTTTGGCTACCTCAGCCATCAGCATGTAATCCGTGCCCAGTCACTGAGAAAACATTGTCCCTGAAGTTCTAGCCTCCCACTCCCAGTCTTGGTAGAAAAGAAATGGAATAAGGGTTTTTTTTTTTTTTTTTTTCTTTTCGAGTGCCTTCAGGGCACTTTTGCCTGGTTGGAGTGTTGTGGGGATCGAACTAGAGCAACCAGAGCCTGACAGGTTTGTGGAAGCTGTCAGTTAAAGAACTGAGCTAGGGCCAGGTCCACGAATAAAACACACTTGCTCGGCCCTTTCTTCTTAACGGCGAAAATGGGACCCAGATGTGCCAGGCCAGAAATCCAAAGGTGTATCTCATTCTCTCCATCAAAGGATTTCAGTTTTCAAGTGTAAATCATTGCAGGGAATACTCCTGAGATGGTCTAGGCCCTTGGAGAAACCTTTTCCCTGAGACAACCCCCAACAAGACTTCCTTTCCACAATTCTACTGGAAAACGCATTCATGAATATATCACCATCAGGCGAGTCTCCTCGGATATAATGGAAAATTCTTGAATCGAGTTCCATGGAGAGAAGAGGAGATGGATTTCATATTAGTATTATTAAAAATTAAAAAAAATTAATATTTAGAAAATTAAGTTGAGTGTGCAAGAGAGTTAGTTCAGAGGAATAAGCACTTCCCTGGCAAGGAAAAGGGCCTGAGATCACTTCTTGGTTCTGCCAAAAAAATTATTTTAAATTATTTGTGGTAAGGCTCAAGGAACAGGGATTTGAAACACAGCCTCCTGAATCGCAGTGCTCTGAAACGATAGGGTCCGCGGGATATAAGGTCACAGGCTGAGCAGAATAGGGAAGGCTCTTTCTCTCCCCTTTGCTGCTACAGTACCCAATTCGCCAGTCTAGTGAAGGCATTCACCGTTTTATGTAGAAATGACGGTTTTAAGCTATGGCATGAGAAAAAGAGGTCTTTCTCCTCGTAGAACTGAGCCTCCGAACTGCATTCTATGGGGAGAGGGTCCAGCTAAATGTCAGGAATTTTCTGAAGCTGGACCTTCCTAAGGATGCTCCAGTCTAACGGCACAATTTAAATTTCTGGTCCATATTCCTTTGACTACCTCACCCATCACCATGTAATCCACGCCCGGTCCCTGAGAAAACATTCTCCTTGAAGTTCCAGCTGCCCACTCCCAGTATTTTCTAAAAAATATATGCAAAAAGGATTTTTGGGGGGCTCCTTGAATCCATTCACGGCACTTTTGGCTGGCTGGAGTGTTGTGGTGATTGAATTAGTGTAACTGGAGGCTGACAGCTTGGTGGAAGCAGCCACTTAAAGAACTGAGGTAGGGCCAGGTCCCGGACTCAAATTCACTTGCTCAGCCCTTGCTCTTTAAGGGCCACCATGGGAGCCAGCCGTGCCAGGCCTGAAATCCCCAGGTGCTTCTCATTCTCTCCATCGAAGAATTTCACTTTCCAAGTGTAAATCTTTGCTGGAGAAAAACCCCAGAAGGGGCGCTTCTAAGCGTTTTAGCCTAAACAGCCCCCAACAGGATTTCCATTCCCAATTCAAATGGAAAACACATTCATGAATACATCACCAGCAGCATGACTACAAGATAATTCATTGGAATGTCCTGCTTTACAAAGAAGCTGGAGCTTAGCTGGCTCCACTGCATTAAGAAACCTCACTTAGAAACACACATCATGCAGTAGAGTCAAGCAGCTATCCTCAGTGAACTAGATCTAGAAATGTATTTGTGTCTCTTTGCCCATATGAATGAATGGGAGGTAGAACAAACTTCTACAGTTTCTCTGCACCTTCAGCTAGAAAGTCACAAACTTCACGTATACTTTCTCTTATTAGACAGAATGATTTGTCATTCTTTTCTCAACATGGAACTGTGAAGTACTTTAGTTACAAAATGACATTTTACCAGAGTTCAGTTTTGCACCATATACAGGAACAGGCATTAGAGTGCCCTTTTTCCCAAAAAAGCTGGAGCTTAGCTGGCTCTTCTGCATAAAGTACTCACACTTAGAAACACAAATCATGCAGTAGTAAAAATCAGCTATCCGCAGGGCACAGGACTCTAGAAACGTGTTTGTGGCTCTTTGCCAATAGGAATGAATTGGAGAGAGATCAACCTTTTGCATTTTCTCTGCACCTCCACCTGGAAAGTCACAAACTTCACGGATGCTTTCTCTTAGGAGACTGAATGATTTGCCACTTTTCCAGGGGCGGAACTGAAGTACTTTAGTTACAAAAGTGACGTTTTAGCCAGAGTTTTGTATTGCGCCAAATACAGGAATAGGAATTGGAGTGCCCTGCTTGCCAAAGAAGCTGGAGCTTAATTGCCTATTCTGCATTAAGAACTCACCCTTAGAAACACAATTCATGCATTGGAAACAAGCAGGTGTTTTCAGGGCACTGGAGTCTAGAAACGAGTTTGTGCATCTTTGTCCTTAGGAATGAATGGGAGATAGATCAACCTTCTGCAGTTCCTACGCACAAACTTCATGGATGCTTTGTCTCATTAGACTGAATGATTTGCCCCTGTGTGCACAGCGCAGAACTGTGAAATACTTTACTTAGAAAAGTGAGGTTGTAGCCAGAATTCTGTTTTGCGCCATATAGAGGAATTGGCATGGAGTGCCCTGCTTCCCAAAGAAGCTGGAGCTTACTTGCCTCCTCTGCATTATGAATTCACCCTTAGAAACACAAATCAGGCAGTAGAAACAAGCAGCTCTGCTCAGGGCACTGGAGTCTAGAATCGTGTTTGTGGCTCTTTGCCCATAGAAATGAATGATAGAGAGAACAATATTTTGCAGTTTCTGTGCAGCTCCAGCTACAAAGTTACAAACATCACAGATACTTACTCTTAGGGGATTGAATGATTTGCCACTTTTTTCAGAGCGCGGATCTGTGAAGTGCTTTAGTTACAAAAGTGATGTTTTTGCCAGAGCTCTGTGTTGCGCTGTACAGAGGAACAGGCATTGGAGTGCCCTGCTTCCCAAAGAAGCTGGAGCTTAGCTGGCTCTTCAGCATTAAGAACTCAGACTTAGAAATAGAAATCATGCAGTAGAAACAAGCAGCTCTCCTCAGGGAACTAGAGTCTACAAACGATTTTGTGCCTCTTTGCCCATGGGAATGTTTGGGAGAGAGAACAAACTTCTGCAGTTTCTCTTCCCATGCAGCTGGAAAATCACAAACTTCACGGAAGCTCTCTGTTAGTAGACTGAATGATTTTCCACTCTTTTTCAGCGCAAAACTGTGAAGTACTTATTTGCATAAGTGACTACATGAACAGGCATTGTAGTGCCCTGCTTCCTAAAGAAGATCGAGCTTACCTGGCACTTCTGAAGTAAGAACAAACACTTAGAAACAAGTATAATGCAGTAGAAAGAAGCAGCTCTCCTCAGGGTAATGGAGTCTAGAAACGTGTTTGTGGCTCTTTTCCATAGGAATGAATGGTAGAGAGAACAACCTTCTGCAATTTCTCTGTACCTAGAGCTGGAAAGTCACAAAATTCACGGATGCTTTCTCTTAGGAGACTGAATAATTTGCCACTCTTTTCAAAGCCCGGAACTTTGGAGTACTTTAGTTACAAAAGTGACTACAGGAACAGGCATTGGATTGCTTTATTTCCCAAAGTAGCTGGAGGTTAGCTGGTTCTTCTGCGTTATGAATTTACACTTAGAAAAACAAATCATGCAGTAGAAGCAAGCAGCTCTTCTCAGGGCACTGGAGTCTAGAAACGTGTTCGTGCCTTTTTGCGCTTAGGAATGAATGGGGAAAGAACAGCATTCTGCCATTCCTCTGTACCTCCACCGGGAAAGTTTCAAATTTCAGGAATCCTTTCTCTCATTAGACTAAATGATTTGCCACTGTGTGCAGAGCACGGAACTGTGAAGTACTTTAGTTACAAAAGTGATATTTTAGCCAGAGTTCTGTTTTGTGCGGTATACAGGAACCGGCATGGCGTGCCCTGCTTCCCAAAGGAGCTGGAACTTAGCTGGCTCTTCTGCATTAAGAACTCAAACTTAGAAACCCAAATCATGCAGTAGAAACAAGCAGCTGTCCTCAGGGCACTGGAGTCTAGAATTGTGTTTGTGGCTCTTTGACCATAGGAATGAATGGGAGAGAGAACAACTTTCTGGAGTTTCTGTGCAGCTCCAACCGGAAAGTCACAAATTTCATGGATGCTTACTCTTAGGAGACTGAATGATTTGCTCCTGTTTTCAGAGAGCGGATCTGTGAAATACTTTAATTGAAAAGTGATGTTTTACCAGAGTTCTGTGTTGTGCCGTTGAGAGGAACAGGCATTGGAGTGCCCTGCTTCCCAAAGAAACTGGAGCTTAGCTGGCTCTTCTGAATTAAGAACTCTGATTCAGAAGCACAAATCATGCAATAGAAACCAGCAGCTCTCCTCAGTGCACTAGAGTCTAGAAAAGATTTTGTGCCTCTTTGCCCATAGGAATGTATGTGAGAGATTAAAAACTTCTCCTGTTTCTCTCCCCCTCCAGCTGGAAAGTCCCAAACCTCACGGATGTTTTCTTTTAGGAGTCTGAATGATTTTCCACTCTTTTCACAACGCAGAACTGTGAAGTACTTTCATTGCAAAAGTGACTACAGGAAGAGGCATTGAAGTGACTTGCTGAAAAAAGAAACTGGAGCTTAGCTGGTTCTTCTGCATTAAGAACAAACACTTAGAAAGAAAAATCATGCAGTAGAAACAAGCAGCTCTACTGACGTTACTGGAGTCTAGAAACGTGATTGTGGCGCTTCGCCAATAGGAAGGAATGGGAGAGAGAACAACCTTCTGCAGTTTCTCTTCACCTCCAGCTAGAAATTCAGAAACTTCACGGATTATTTTTGTTAGGAGACTGAAAGATTTCCACTGTTTGCAGAGCGCAAAAATGTGAAGCAGTTTAGTTACAAAAGTGACATTTTAGTCAGAGTTCTGTTTTGCATCGTTTACAGGAACAGGCATGGGAGTGCCCTGTTTACCAAAGAAGGGGCAGCTTACCTGGCTCTTGTATGTTAAGAACTCACACATAGAAACACAAATCATGCAGTAGAAACAAGAAGCTCTCCTCAGGGCACTGGAGTCTAGAAACATGTTTGTGACTCTTTGACCATAGCAATGAATGGGAGAGAAACAAACTTTGCAGTTTCTCTGCACCTCGACCTCGAAGGTCACAAACTTCAAGGGTGCTTTTGGTTAGGAGACTGAATGATTGGGCCGTGTTTTCACAGAGTGAAACTGCGAAGTATTTTAGTTACAAAAGTGTCGTTTTAGCCAGAGTTCTGTTTTGCACCATATGTAGGAAAAGGCATTGGTGTGCCATGCGTCACAAAGGAGCTGGAGCTTACCCGGCTCCTCTGCATTGACAACTCACACTAAGATACAGAAATCATGTAGCAGAAACAAGCAGCTCTCCTCTGGGCACTGGAGTCTAGAAACGTGTTTGTTCCTCTTTGCCCATACGAATGAATGGGAGAGAGACAAACCTTCTCCCGTTTCTCTGCACCTCTAGCTGAAAAGTCACAAATATCACAGATGCTATCTCTTAGTAGACTGAATGATTTTACAGTATTTTCACAACGCGGAAATGTGAAATACTTTAGTTACACAAGTGACGTTTTAGACAGAGTTCTCTGCTGTGCAGTATACTGAAACAGGTATTAGAATGCCCTGCTTGCCAAAGATGCTGGAGCTTAGCTGGCCCTTCTGCATTAAGAACTCACACTTAGAAACACAAATCATGCAGTAGAAACAAGCAGCTCTCTTCAGGGAACTGGATTCTAGAAAAGAGTTTGTGCCTTTTGCCCATAGAAAAAATGGGAGAAAGAACAACCTTTTGCAGTTTCTCGGAACCTCCCGGTGGAAAGTCTCAAATTTAATGGGTGCTATCTCGTAGGGTACTGAAATATTTGGCACTGTTTGCAGAGGGCAGAACGGTGAAGTACTTTGGTTACAAGAGTGACGTTTCTGCCAAAGTTCGGTGTTGCGCCATATATAGGAAGAGGAATTGGTGTGCATTGCTTGCCAAAGAAGCTGGTGCTTAGCTGCCTCCTCTGTATTAAGAACTCACACTTAGAAGCACAAATGATGCAGTAGAAACAGGCAGCGCTATTCAGGGCACTGGAGTCTAGAAACGGGTTCGTGGCTTTTTGACCATAGGAATGAATGGGAGAGGGAACAACCTTCTGCAGTTTCTCTGCAACTCCAACTAGAAAGTTACAAAGGTCACGGATGCTTTCTCTTATTAGACTGAATGATTTTCCACTCTTTTCACAGCATGGAACTGTGAAGTACTTTAGTTACAAAAGTGAAGTTTTAGCCAGCGTTCTGTGTTGCACCATATACAGGAACATGCATTGGAGTGCACTGCTTTCCAGAGAAGCCTGAGCTTAGCTGGCTCTTCTGCATTAAGAACTCACACTTAGAAACACAATCATGTGTAGAAACAAGCAGCTTTCCTCAGGGCACTTGTTTCTAGAAACGTGTTTATTCTTCTTTGCCCATAGGAATGAATGGGTGAGAGAACAACCTTCTGCTGTTTCTCTGTATCTCCAGCTAGAAAGTCACAAACTTCATGGATGTTTTCTCTTATTAGACTGAATGATTTCCCACTCTTTTCACAGCGCTTAACTGTGAAGTACTTTAGTTACCAAAGTGACGTTTTGGCCAGAATTCTGTTTTGCACTGTATACAGAAGCAGGCAGTGGTGTGCCCTGCTTGACAAAGAAACTGCAGGTGTCTGGCTCTTCTGCATTAAGAACTCAGACTTATTAGCACAAATCATGCAGTAGAAAGAAGCAGCTCTCCTCAGGGCACCTGTTTCTAGAAACGTGTTTGTTCTTCTTTGCCCATAGGAATGTACTGGAGAGAGAACAAACTTCTGCAATCTCTCTGCACCTCCAGATGGAAAGACAGAAACTTCACATATGCTTTCTCTCATTAGACTGAATGATTTTACACTGTGTGAACAGCGCGAATCTGTGAAGGACTTTATTTACAAAAGGGACGGTTAAACCAGAGATCTGTGTTGCGCCATATAAAGCAACAGGAATTGGATTGCCCTGCTTCCGAGAGAACCTGGAGCTTAGCTGTCTCTTCTGCATTAAGAACTCACAATTAGAAATAGAATCATGCTGTAGGAACAAGCATCTCTCCTCTGGGCACTGAAGTCCAGAAACGTGTTTCTGGATCTTTGCCCATATAAATGAATGGGATAGAGAGCAAAAACTTCTGCAGTTTCTCTGCACCTCCACCTGGAAAGTCACAAAGTTCACAGATGCTTTCTCTTAGTAGACTGAATGATGTGCCAGTCTTTTCACAGCACGGATCTGTGAAGCACTTTAATTACAAAAGTGACGTTTTAACCACAGTTCTGTGTTGAACCATATATGGGAACAGGCATTGGAGTGTCCTGATTCTGAAGGAAGATGGAGCTTAGCTGCCTCTTCTGCATTAAGAACTCACACTTAGGAACTCAAATCATGCAGAAGAAACAAGCAGCTATCCTCAGGGCACTGGAGTATAAAAACGTGTTTGTCGTCTTTGCCCTTAGAAATGAATGGGAGACAGACAAATGTTCTTCAGTTTCTCTGCCCCTCTGGCTGGAAAGTCAAAAAGTTCACGGATGATTTCACTTAGGAGACTGAATGTTTGCCCACTGTGTGCAGAGCGTGGAACTGTGAAGTACATTATTTGCAAAAGTATAGTTTTATCCAGAATTCTGAGTTGCACTATATACAGGAACAGGCATTGGACTGACCTGCTTCCCAAAGAAGCTGGAGCTTTGCTGGCTCTTCTCTTTAAGAACTCACACTTAGAAACACAAATCTTGCAGTAGAAACAAGCAGCTCTCCTCAGGGCACTGGAGCCTATAAATGTGTTTGTGGCTCCTTGACCATAGGGATGAATGGGAGAGGAAACAACTTTCAGCAGTTTTTCTTCACCTTCAGCTGGAAGTCATAAACTTCACGAATGCTTCTCTTATTAGACTGCATGATTTGATACTGTTTTCAGGGCGCGGAACTCTGAAGTACTTTATTTACCAAAGTGACGTTTTCACTAGAGTTCTGTGTTGCGCCGTATACAGTAACAGGCATTTGAGTGCCGTGATTTCCAAAGAAGCTGGAGCTTCGGTGGCACTTATGCACTAAGAACTCACACTTAGAAACCCAAATCATGCAGTAGATACATGCAGCTCTGCTCAGGGAACTGGAGTTTATAAACGTCTTTGTGCATCTTTGCACTTATGAATGAATGGAGAGGAAAAAACCTTCTGCAATTTCGCTGCACCTCTAACAAGAAAGGCACAAACTTCATTGATTTTTCTGTTAGGAGACTGAATGATTTGCATCTCTTTTCACAGCGCAGAACTCTGAAGTACTTTAGTTACAAAAGTGACGATTTAGACAGAGTTCTGTGTTGCGATGTATACATTAACAGCATTCTAGAGCCCTGCTTTCCAAAGAAGCTGGAGCTTGGCTGACTCTTATGCATTAGAAGTCTCACTCATAAACACAAATCATGCAGTAGAAACAAGCATCTGTCCTCAGGGCAATGGAGTCTAGAAATGAGTTAGTGACTTTTTGACCATAGGTAAGATAGAGAGAACAATCATATGAAGTTTCCCTGCACCTCAGCTGGAAAGTCACAAACTTCACAGATGCTTTCTCTTAGTAGACTGAATGATTTGCCTCTGTGTGCACAGTGTGGAACTGTGAAGTACTTTAGTTACAAAAGTGACGATTTAGCCAGAGTTCTGTGTTGCGCCATATAGAGGAACAGGCATTGGAATGCCCTGCTTCACAAAGAAGCTGGAGTTTACCTGTCTCTTCTGCATTATGAACTCACACTTAGAAACACAAATCATGCAGTAGAAAGAAACAGCTTTCCTCAGGGCACTGGAGTATAGAAACATGATTGTGGCTCTTGGCCCATAGCAATGAATGGGTGAGAGGACAACCTTCTGCAGTTTCTCTGCACCTCCAGCTGGAAACTCACAAACTTCACGGATGCTTTTTAGTAGGAGACTGAATGATGTGCCATTCTTTTCACAACCCAGAACTTTGAAGTATTTTAGTTGCAAAAGTGAAGTTTAGGCAGTGTTCTGCGTTGCGCTGTATACAGGAATAGGCACAGGAGTATCCTGCTTGGCAAGGAAACTGGAGCTTAGCTGGTTCTTATGCATTAAGAAATCAAACTTAGAAACACAAATCATGCAGTAGAAAGAAGCAGCTATCCACAGTGCACTGAAGTCTAGAAACGGGTTTGTGCCTGTTTGCCCATAGGAATGAATGGAAGAGAGAACAACCTTCTGCAATTTCTCTGCACCTCCAGCTGGAAAGTCACAAAGTTCACTGTTGCTTTCTATTGGGAGACTGAATGATTGCACAGTCTTTTCACAAGGCAGAACTGTGAAGGAATTTGTTTACAAAAGTGAAGTTTTCACCAGAGTTCTGTGTTCCACTGTATTCAGGAATAGGCACTGGTTTGTCCTGCTTGGCAAAGAAGCTTGAGCTTCGCTGGCTCTTGTGCATTAAGAACTCACACTTAGGAACACAAATCGTGCAGTAGAAACAAGCAACTTTCCTCAGGGCACAGGAGTTTAGAAAAGTGTTTGTGCCTCTTTCTCCTTAGGAATGAATGGGAGAGGGAAAAAACTTCTGCTGTTTCTCTGCACCTCCACCATTTAAGTCACAGTCTTCACGGATGCCTTCTCTCATTAGACTGAATAATTTTCCACACTGTGCACAGTGCATATCTGTGAAGTACTTCAGTTACAAAAGTGATATTTTAGCCAGAGTTCCTTGTTGCGCCGTATTAAGGAGCAGGAAGTGGAGTGCCCTGCTTACAAGGGAAGCTGGAGCTAAGCTTGATCTTCTGTATTAAGAACTCACACTTAGAAACACAATCGTGCCGTACAATCAAGCAGCTCTCCTCTGGGCAATGTAGTCTAGAAACGTGTTTGCGGCTCTTTGCCCATAGGAATGAATGGGAGAGAGAAGAAACTTCTGCAGTTTCTATGCACCTCCAGCTGGAAATTGAGAAACATCACGGATGATTTCTGTTAGGAGACTGAATTATTTGACAGTATTTTCACAGCGCAGAACTGTGAAGTAGGTACAAATTGGCATTTTAGACCGAGTTCTGTGGTGCGCCATATAAAGGAACAGGCATTGGAGTGCCCTGCTTCCCAAAATAAGTGGAGCTTAGATGGCTCTTCTGCATATAGAACTCACTCTTAGAAACAGAAATCATGCTGTAGAAAGAAGCAGCTCTCCTCAGGGCACTGGAGTCTAGAAACGTGTTTGTGCCTCTTTGCACTTAGGAGTGAATGGGAGGAAAACAACCTTCTGCAGTTTCTCTGCAAGTCCAGCTGGAAAGTTACAAACTTCATGGATATCTTCTCTTAGAAGACTGAATTATATGCCTCTGTTTGCAGAGGCCTGAACTGTGATGTACTTTTGTTACAAAAGTGACATTTTAACCAGCGTTCTGTGTTGCGCCATATACAGGAACAGGCTATGGACTGCCCTTCTTTCCAAAGAAGCTGGACCTTAGCTTGCTTTTCTGCAATAAGAAGTCAGACTTAGAAACACAAATCGTGCAGTAGAAGCAAGCAGATCTCCTCAGGGCACTGACGTCTAGAAACGTGTTTGTGGCTCTTTGCCCATAGGAATATTTGGGAGAAAGAACAACCTTCTGCAGTTTCTCTGCACCTTCAGCTGGAAAGTCACAAACTTCACTGTTGCTTTCTGATAGGAGTCTGAATGATTTTCCACTTTTCAAATCGCAGAACTGAGAAGTACTTTAGTTAGAAAAGTGACGTTATAACCAGTGTTCTGTGTTGCGCTGTATAGAGAAGCAGGCATTGGAATGCCCTCCTTGCTAAAGAAGCTGGAGCTTAGGTGCCTCTTCTGTGTTAAGAATCATACTTACAAACACAAATCATGCAGTAGAAACAAGCAGCTCTCCTCAGGGCACTGGAGTCTAGAAATGTGTTTGTGCATCTTTGCCCTTAGGAATGAATGGAGAGAGAACAACCTTCTGTACTTTCTCTGCACCTTTAGTTGAAAAGTCACAAATTTCACTGATGATTTCTATTAGGAGACATAATGTTTTGCCAGTGTTTGCAGAGCGCGGAACTGTGAAGTACTTTACTTACCAATGTGAAGTTTTAACCAGAGTTCTGTGTTGCACCCTATACAGGAACAGGCATTGGAGTGGCCTGTCTCACAAAGAAGCTGGAGCTTAGCTGGCTCTTCTGCATTAAGAACTCACACTTAGAAATACAAATCATGTGGTAGAAACAAGCAGCTCTCCTCAGGGAACTGGAGTCTAGAAACCTGTTTGTGGCTCTTTGTCTAGTGAAATGAATCAGAGAGAGATCCACCTTTCGAAGATTCTCTGCACCTCCAACTGGAAAGTCACAAACTTCACAAATTCTTTCTTTTAGGAGACGGAATGATTTGCCACTCTTTTCACCCTGCAGAACTGTGAAGTACTTTAATTACCAAAGTGACATTTTGGTGATTGTTCTCTGTTGTGCTGTATACAGGAACTGGCATTGGAGTGGTCCAGCTTACCATAGAAGCTGGAGCTTAGGTGCCTCTTCTGCATGAAGAAAACACACTTGGAGACATAAATCATGAAGTAGAAACAAGAAGCTCTCCTCAGGATACTGGAGTCTAGAAATGAGCTTGTGTATCTTTACGCATAGAAATGAATGGGAGAGTGATCTACCTTCTCCCATTTCTCTGCATTTCTGGCTTGAAAGACACAAATTTCACCGATGCTTTCTCTTAGGAGACTGAATCATTTGACAGTCTTTTCACAGCTCAGAACTGTGAAGTACTTTAGCTGCAAAAGTGATTTTTGCCAGATATCTGTGTTGCGCTGTATACAGGAACAGGCATTGGAGTGCCCTGCTTCCCAAAGAAGCTGGACCTTAGCTGGCTCTTCTGCATTAAAAACTCAGACTTAGAAACACAAATAATGCAGTAGAAGCATGCAGCTCTCCTCAGGGCCCTGGATTCTAGAAACGTGTTTGTGTCTTTTTGCCCATAGGAATGAATGGGAGAGAGAACAACCTTGTGCCATTTCTCTGCCACTCCCACTGGAAAGTCACAAACTTCACGGATGCTTTCTCTCATTAGACTGAATGATATGGCACTGTGTGCACAGCGCTGAACTGTGATGTACTTTAGTAACAAAGTGACGTCTGAGCCAGCGTTCTGTTTTGCACCATATACAGGAACAGTAATTGGAGTGCCCTGCTTCCAAAGAAGCTGGAGATCCGGTGAGTCTTCTGCATTAAGAACTCTCACTTAGAAACACAAATCATGCAGAGGAAACAATCAGCTCTCCTCAAATCACTGGAGTCTAGAAACGTGTTTGTGCCTCTTGCCCTTAGGAATGAATGGAGAGAGATCATCCTCTGCAGTTTCTTTGCACCTTTAGTTGAAAAGTCACAAATTTTACGGTTGTTTTCTCTGAGGAGACTGAATGATTTTCCACTGTTTGCACAGCTCAGAACTGTGAAGTACTTTATTTACAAAAGCGAAGATTTAGCCAGAGTTCTGTTTTGTGCTGTATACAGGAACAGTCATTGGAGTGCCCTGTTTGCAAAGAAGCAGGAGCTTAGCTGCCTCTTCTGCATTAAGAACTGACACTTAGAAACACAGATAATCTAATATAAACAAGAAGCTCTCCTCAGGGTACTGGAGTCTAGAAACGTGTTTGTGGCTCTTTGCCCATAGGAAAGAATTGGAGAGAGAACATCCTTCTGCAGTTTCTCTTCGTCCCGAACCCGCGGGTCAGTCAACGTAGGTCACCTGGCGGAGGGGGGGAATTGAAGAGCGGACAATGGACAGGAGATGCGAGAAATTGTGGCAAGACAAAGATTCTGATCAAGCCTTGTTTATTTAGGGTAAGTTCTGAGTATATATAGGGGGTGATGGAATGAGGAAGTCTCGGCTCTTGGG
>NW_004524908.1:152521-174657 GCF_000260255.1 Octodon degus
TAAAGGCCAAACAAATGCTAAAAGAGTAGCACCTGGGATTGATTTTCTAAATAGGTATCAATCACCTAAAAAGACCTAAGTGAGTCACCAGCCCACCCCCCATTTGGCCCTGGGCATAATCAAATTTACCTGAGCAAAGCAGTTTGCAATCCCATTGGTTGATCATAGTTTTGTCCCACCCCACATCAACCTAAGTGAGACCTCTTCCTCTCACATGTCCAGCGCGGCCCCTCCTCCCACCTCAAAGCCATTGCCTTCGCCCGGGGACGGTGCCACTGCCTCTTACTCTGCGCCACATCAGCGGCTGATCTGGGCCTTCTCTGCTTCCTCTATACCTTAACCCCGCATGGTTTTGCTCTATAAAAATAAACTGAAAAAGACATCTTCCTGGGCATCCCACTCGGGTCCCCCTTCTGTCCTCTCTGAGACAGAAGCTTTTCTTCCCAATCAAACATTTTACTCTCAACCTCCATTTGTTCCCAAAATCCACCCCTTGGTTTTAGAGAACACGAACTCTGCAGTTTTACTTCCCTGTATCACTGGGACATTTTTAGGTCCAAAAGTCTCATAAGAATCCTTAAGGGCATCACCAAACCTTTTCTATCACCTCTGATCAATAATAACTTCAATAAGGAACCATGGGCAAACTTATTTAATATATTCAAAATATTGACACAAATCCTTAATTTTAACTTTTACTCCTTGCGCCTTTAATGATTTACTCAAACTTTCTATATATCTCATTCACTTAATGCCTATCCATTGTCAAGGGCAAGGGGAAAGGGGTGCCGTCCGCTTACCGAGGTTCAGACATCGCAGCAGGCAACTACAGCGCAGACCTCTTTTATTCTCTTTTTTACCACTTTTACTCTCTTGCCGGCTCTCTCCTTCACTGACTTTCTCTTGTGCGTGCTCTCTTGGACGGTTCCGTCAATAAATCCTCCGTACCAGATGCCCCACTCGCTGGGAGCCACTTGTCCTGAAACGGCGGGTCAGTCAACGAAGGTCACCTGGGGGAGGAGCGGGGAATTGAAGAGGGGACAAAGGACAGGAGACACAAGAAAAGGAGGCAAGACAAAGATTCTGATCAAGCCTCATTTATTTAGGGGAGGTTCTGGGTATATATAGGGGGTGATGGAATGAGGAAGTCTAGGCTCTTGGGGTCAGCAGGTGTCTAGGCAACAGGAAGGGTGCAACCCCTAGGGCATAGCACATGATTCCCAGGGAATAGGCAAGGTGAGAAGGGCCATAACCTTGACCCAGCAGAGGAATAGAATGGATACCAATTAATGGCTTCCAACATCTATTCACCTCCAACTGGAAAGTAACAAATTTCACGCACGCTTTCTCTTAGGAGACTTAATGATTTGACAGTGTTTGCAAAGCATGGAACTGTTTCGTACTTTACTTACCAATGTGAAGTTTTAGCCAGAGTTCTGTGTTGTGCCCTATACAGGAACAGGCATTGGAGTGGCCTGTCTCACAAAGAAGCTGGAGCTTAGCTGTCTCTACTGCATTAAGAATTCACACTTAGAAACACAAAATATGCAGTAGAAACAATCAACTCTCTTCAGGGAACTGGAGTCTAGAAACGTGTTTGTGGCTCTTTGCCTGTAGGAATGAATCTGAGAGAGAACAACCTTCTAAAGTTTCTCTGCACCTCCAACTGAAAAGTCACAAACTTCACAGATGTTTTCTCTTAGGAGACTGAATGATTTGAAAGTGTTTACAGAGCGAAGAACTGTGAAGTACTTTAGATACAAAAGTGAAGTTTTAGCCAGAGTTCTGTATTGCGCCATATACAGGAGCAGGCATTGGAGTGACCTGCTTCATAAAGAAGCTGGAGCTTAGCTGCCTTTTCTGCATTATGAAATCACACTTAGAGACAGAAATCATACAGTAGAAAAAAGCAACTCTCCTCAGGGTACTGGAGTCTAGAAACCTGTTTATGCCTCTTTCCCATAGGAATGAATGGGAGAGAGAACAAACTTCTGCAGTTTCTCTGCACCTCCAGCTGGAAAGTCACAAACTTCACAGATGCTTTCTATTATTAGACTGAATTATTTGCCAATCTTCTCACAGTGCAGAACTGTGAAATACTTTAGTTACAAAAGTGAGATTGTAGCCAGAGTTTTGTATTCCGCATTATACAGGAACAGGCACTGGAGTGCCCTGCTTGCAAAAGATGCTGAAGCTTAGCAGCCTCTGCTGCTTTAAGAACTCAAACATAGAAACACAAAACTTGCTGTAGAGAAAAGGAGCTCTCCTCAGGGCACTGGAAGCTAGAAAAGCATTTGATGCTCTTTCCCATTGGAATGAATGGGAGAGACAACAAACTTCTGCAGTTTCTCTGCACCTCCACCTGGAAAGTCACAAACTTCACGGATGCTTTCTCTTAGGAGACTGAATGATTTGCCACTCTTTTCACACCGCGGAAATGTAAGTACTTTAGTTACAAACGTGACGTTTTAGCCAGAATTCTGTGTTGCGCCATATAGAGGAATGGGCATTGGATTGCCCTGCTTCCTAAAGATGCTGAAGCTTAGCTGGCTCTATTGCATTAAGAGCTCACACAGAGAAACACAAATCATGCAGTAGAAACAAGCAGATCTCCTCAGGACATTGGAGTCTAGAAACGTGTTTGTAGCTCTGTGCCCATAAGAATGAAAGGGAGAGAGAAAAACCTTTGGAAGTATCTCTGCACCTCCAGCTGGAATGTCACAAACTTCACTTATGCTTTCTCTAATTAGAATGAATGATTTGCCACTGTTTTCACAGCGTGGAACTGTGAAGTACTTTAGCAACAAAAGTGAGGTTTTAGCCAGAATTCTGTGTTGCACAGTGTAATGGAACAGGCTTTGGAGTGCCCTGCTTCCCAAAGAGAGTGGAGGTTAGTTTGCTCTCCTGGATTAAGAAGTCACACTTAGAAACAAATCATGCAGTAGGACAAAGCAGCTCTCCTCAGGGAACTGGAATTTAGAAACGTGTTTGTGCCTCTTTTTTCCCATAGTAATGAATGGGAGAGAGAAATACCTACTGCACTTTCTCTGCACCTCCAGCTGGAAAGCCATGAAATTCACGGATGCTTTCTCTTATTAGACTGAAGATTTGCTACTCTTTTCACAGCGCAGAACCGTGCAGTGCTTTAGTTAGAAAAGTGACATTTTAGCCAGAGTTCTTTGTTGCACTATATAGAGGAAGAGGAATTGGAGTGCCCTGCTTTCCAAAGAACATCGATCTTACCTGGCTCTTCTGCATTAAGAAATCCCACTTAGAAACACAAATCATACAGTAGAAACAAGCAGCTATCCTCAGGGCACTGGAGTCTAGAAAAGTGTTTGTGAATCTTTGCACATAGGAATGAATGGGAGAGAGAACAACCTTTTGAAGTATCTCTGCACCTACAGCTGGAAAGTTACAAACTTCAAGGATGCTTTCTCTTAGGAGACTTAAAGATTTGACACTGTTTGCAGAGCACGGAACTGTGAAGTACTTTAGTTGCAAAAGTGACACTTTAGCCAGAGTTTTGTGTTACGACGCATACAGGAACATTCTTTGGAGTGCCTTGCTTGCGTAAGAAGCTTAGCTGGATCTTCTGCAGTAAGAACTCACACCTAGAAACACAAATCATGCAGTAGATAAAAGCAACTATCCTCAGGGCAGGGGAGTCTACAAACATGTTTGTAGTTCTTTGCCCATAGCAATGAATGGGAGAGAGAACAACAATCTGCAGTTCCTCTGCACCACGAGCTTGAAAGTCAAACGCTTCACGGATGCTTTTTCTAAGGAGAATGAATGATTTTCCACTGTTTGCACAGTGCTGAACTGTGAAATGCTTTAGTTACAAAAGTGAAATTTTAGCCAGAGTTCTGTTTTCCACCTTATACAGAAACAGGCAGAGGTGTGCCGTGCTTGCCAAAGAAGTTTGAGCTTAGCCAGCTCTTCTGCATTAACCCGCACATAGAAAAACAAATAAAGCAATAGAAAGAAACAGCCTTCGTCAGGCAATGGAGTCTAGAAACGTGTTTGTGGCTCTTTGTCCATAGGAATGAATGGGAGAGAGAACAACCTTCTGCAGTTTTTTCTGCACATCCAGTTGGAAAGTAACAAACTTCACGAATGCTTTCTTTTAGGAGACAATGATTTGCCACTCTTTTCACAGCGTGGAACTCTGAGGTACTTTAGCTCCAAAAGTGACTACAGGAAGAGGCATTGGAGTGCCCTGCTTCCAAAAGAAGCTGGAGCTTAGCTGGGTCCTCTGCATTAAGAACATATAGTAGAAACACAAATCATGCAGTAGAAAGATGCAGCTCTCCTCAGGGCACTGGAGACTAGAAACGTGTTTGCAGCTCTTTGCCCATAGGAATGAATGGGAGAGAGAACAACCTTCTGCCGTTTCTATGCACCTCCAGGTGAAAAGTCACAAACTTCACGCATGCTTTATCTTAGGAAACTGAATGATTTTCAACTGTTTGCAGAGCACATAAATGTGAAGTACTTTAGTTACAAAGTGATGGTTTTGGCAGAGATGTGTTGTGCCATATACAGGAACAGGCATTGGAGTGCACTGCTTCTTAAAGAAGCTGGAGCTTAGCTGGCTCTTCTGCATTAAGAACTCACACTTAGAAACACAAATCATGCAGTAGAAAAAAGCAGCTCTCCTCAGGGTACTGGAGTCTATCAACGGGTTTGTGGCTCTTTGCCCAAAGGATTATATATGAGAGAGGACAACCTTCTGCAGTTTCTCTGCACCTCCTGCTAGAAAGTGACAAACTTCACAGACGATTTCTCTTAGGAGACTGAATTGTTTGCCAGTGTTTACAGAGCCCAGAACTGTGAAGTACTTTATTTACAAAACTGGCGTTTTTGCCAGAGTTCTGTATGACGCCATGTACAGGAACAGGCATTGAAGTGACCTGCTTCCCAAAGAAGCTGGAGCTTAGCTTCCTCTTGTGCATTATGAACTCAAACTGAGAAACACAAACCATGCAGTAGAAACAAGCAGCTCTCCTCAAGAAACTGAAGTATAGAAACCTGTTTTTGCCTTTTGCTTATAAGAATGAATGGGAAAGAGAACAACATTCTGCAGTTTTTATTCTCCTCCAGCTGGAAAGTCAAAATTCAAGGATGATTTCTGTTAGCAGAATGAAGGGTTTGCAACTCTTTCACAGCAAGGAACTGTGAAGTCCTTTATTTACAAAAGTCACTACAAGAACAGATTTTGGAGTGCTCTGCTCCCCAAATAAGCTGGAGCTTAGCTGGCTTTTCTGCATTAAGAAATCAGACTAGAAACACAAATCATGCAGTAGAAACAAGCAGCTCTCCTCAGGGCACTGGAGTGTAGAAACGTGTTTGTGCCTCTTTGAGCATAGAAATGAAAGGTAGAGAGAACAATGTACTTCAGATTCTCTCCACCTCCACCTGGAAAGTCACAAACTTCACTGATGCTTTCTGTTAGGAGACTTTATGATTTGCCTCTCTTTGCAAAGCAGGGAACTGTGAAGTCCTTTAGTTACAAAAGTGACGTTTTATCCAGAGTTCTGTGTTGCGCGGTATAAAGGAATAGGCATTGGAGTGCCCTGCTTAACAAAGAACCTGGGGTATAAGTGACTGTTATGCACTAAGAACTCACACTATAATACAAATCATGCAATGGAAACAAGCAGCTCTCTTCAGGGCACTGGAGTCTAGAAACGTGTTTGTGGCTCTTTGCCAATAGAAATGAATGGGAGAGAGAACAACCTTCTGCATTTTCTCTCCACCTCCAGCTAGAAAGTCAAAAACTTCACGGATGCTTTCTCTTAGGAGACTGAATGATTTGCCACTCTATTCAACGCGGTGAACTTTGAAGTTCTTTATTTTCAAAAGTGACATTTTAGCCAGAATTCTCTGATGCGCCGTATACAGGAACAGGCAATAGAATGTCCTACTTCACAAACAAGCTGGAGCTTAATTGCATATTCTGCATTAAGAACTCACATTTAGAAACACAAATCATGCAGTAGAAATAAGCAGCTCTTCTCAGGTCACTGGCGTTTAGGACTTGTTTGTGAATCTTTGCGAAGCGGAATGAATGGAAAGAGAAAAACCTTCTGCAGTTTCTCGGCACCACTAGCTGGAAAGTCACAAACTTCACAGATGCTTTCTGTTAGGAGACTAAATGATTTGACACTCTTTTCATACCACGGAAATGTAAAATACTTTAGTTACAACAGTGACGTTTCAGTCAGAGTTCTGTGTTGCCCTGTATACAAGAACATGCATTGGAGTGCCCTGCTTCCTAATGAAGCTGAAGCTTAGCGGGCTCTTCTGCGTTAAAAACTCACACTGACAAACACAATCATGTAGTGGAAACAAGCAGCTCTCTTCAGGGCACTGGAGTCTAGAAAAGTGTTTGTGGCTGTTTCCCATAGGAATGATTTGGAGAGAAAACAACCTTCTGCAGGTTCTCTGCACCTACAGCTATAAAGTCACAAACTTCATGTATGCTTTCTCTTAGCAGACTGAATATTTGCCAATGTTTGCAGAGTGAGGAACTGTGAAGTACTTTAGTTAGAAAAGTGATGTTTTGGCCAGAGTTCTCTTTTCCGCTGTATACAGACCCAGGAATTGGATTGCCCTGCTTGCCAAAGAAGCTAGAACTTTGCTGCCACTGCTGCTTTAAGAACTAACACTTAGCAACACAAATCTTTCAGCAGAGAGAAGCAGCTATTCTCAGGGCACTGGAGGCTAGAAACGTGTTTGTGGAACTTTGCCCATTGGAAGGAATGTTAGAGTGAACACCCTTCCTCAGTTTCTCTGCACCTCCAGCTGGAAAGACAAAATTCACGGATGCTTTGTCTTAGAGAATGAATGATTTCCAACTCTTTTCACAGCACGGAACTGTGAAGTACTTTAGTTACAAATATGAAGTTTTAGTCAGACATCTGTGCGGTGAAATATACAGGAACGGGCATTGGAGTGCCCTGCTTCCCAAAGAAGCTGGAGTTTACCTGGCTCTTCTGCATTAAGAACTCACACTTAGAAAAAAATTAATGCAGTAGAATCTAGCAGCTCTCCTCTAGGCACTGTAGTCTAGAAACGTGTTTGTGCCTCTTTGCCCATAGCAACGAATGGAAGAGAGAAAAACCTTCTGCAGTTTCTCTTCACCTCGATCTGGAAAGTCATAAACTTGACGGATGCTTTTTGTTAGGAGCTTGAAAGGATTGCCACTGTTTTCACAGCACGGAACTGTGAATTACTTTAGTTACGAAAGTGATTACCCGAACAGGAATTGTAGTGCCCTGCTTGCCAAAGAAGCTGGAGCTTAGCTGCCTCTTCTGCTTTAACAACTCACACTTAGAAACACAAATCTTGCAGTAGTGACAAGCAGCTCTTCTCAGGGCACTGGAGTCTAGAAAAGTGTTTGTGGCTCTTTGACCATAAGAATGAATGGGAGAGAGAACAACCTTGTTCATTTTCTCGGAACCTCCAGGTGGAAAGTCACAAACTTCACGGATGCTTTCTGTAAGGAGACTGAATGATTTCCCAGTATTTCCACAGCCCAGAAATGTGAAGTACTTTAGTTACAGAAGTGACGTTTCAGCCAGTGTTCTGTGTTGTGCCATATACAGGAGCAGAAATTGGTGTGCCTTCCTTGATAAAGAAGCTGGAGCATAGCTGGCTCTTCTGCATTATAAACTCACAATTAGAAAAACAAATCATGCAGTAGAAATATCCAGCTCTCCTCATGGCACTTGAGTCTAGAAACGTCTTTGTGGATCTTTCCCCTTAGGAAAAAATGGGAGAGAAAACAACCTTTAGCAGTTTCTCTACACCTCCATCTCAAAAGTAAAAAATGTCATGGTTTCTTTCTCTTAGGAGACTGAATGATTTGCCACTGTGTGCAATGCGCGGATCTGTGAAGTCATATTTTCACAAAAGTGACATTGTAGCCAGATTTCTGTGTTGCACCGTATACACTAACAGGCATTGGATTGCCCTGCCTCTCAATGAAGCTGGAGTTTAACTGGCTCTTCTGCATTAAGAACTCACATTTAGAAACACAATTCATACAGTAGAAAGAAGCAGCTCTCCTCAGGGCACTGGATTCTGGAAACGAGTTTGGGCATCTTTGCCCATAAGGATGAATGGGAGAGAGCACATCCTTCCTCATTTTCTCTGCACCTCCAGCTGGAAAGTCACAAACTTCACGGATGCTTTCTCTTAGGAGACTGAATGATTTGCCACTGTGTACAAAGCTCGGAACTGTGAAGTACTTTAGTTTCAAAAGTGACTATAGCCAGAATTATGTTTTGCGCAGTATACAGAAAATGCATTGGAGTGCCCTGCTTGCCAAAGAAGCTGGAGCTTAGGTGGCTCTTCTGCATAAAAACTTACACTTAGAAACACATATCATGCAGGTGTAACAAGCAGCACTCCTCAGGGCACTGAATTCCAGAAACCTGTTTGTGGCTCTTTGTCCTTAGGAATGAATGGGAGACAGAACAATTTCTGTAGTTTGCCTTCTCCTCTAGGTGGAAAGTTACGAACTACATGGGTGCTTTCTGTTAGGAGATTGAATGATTTGCCACTGTTTGCAAAGCACAGAACTGTGAATTACTTTAGTTACAAAAGAGAGGTTTTAAACCTAATTCTGTATTGCGCGGTATAAAGGAACATGCAGTGGAATGCCCTGCTTCGCAAAGAAGCTGGAGCATAGCTGCCTTCTCTGCTTTAGGAACTCACACATAGAAACAGAAATCATGTAGTAGAAACAAAAAGCTCTCATCTGGGCACTGGAGTCTGGAAATGTGTTTGTGGCTCTTTGCCAAAAGGAATGATAGGGAGAGAGAAAAACTTTCTGCAGTTTTTCTGCACCTCCACCTGGAAAGTCACAAACCTCACAGATGCTTTCTCTTAGGAGACTGAATGATTTGGCACTCTTCTCAATGTGGGTTAGTGTGAAGTACTTTACTTACAAAAATGAAGGTTAAGCCAGAATTCTCTTTTGCGCCGTACACAATATTAGGCATTGGAGTGCCCTGATCGCTAAAGAAGCTGGAGCTTAGGTGGCTCTTCTGCATTAAGAACACACACCTAGAAAAAAAAATAATGCAGTAGGAACGAGCATCTCTCCTCAGGGAACTGAAGTCTAGAAACGTGTTTGTAGCTCTTTGCTCATAGGAAAGAATGGGAGAGAGAACAACCTTCTACAGTTTCTCTGCACCTCCAGTTGGAAAGTTACAAACTTCACAGATGCTTTCTCATAAGAGCCTGAATGATTTGCCACTGTTTGTAAAGCGTGGCACTGTGAAGTACTTTAGTTACAAAAGTGATGTTTTAGCCAGAGTTCTGTGTTGCGTCGTATTCAGGAACAGGAATTGGTGTGCCCTGCTAGGCAAAGAACCTGGAATATAGCTGCCCCTTCTGCATTAAGAACTCACACTTAGAAACACAAATCATGCAGTAGAAACAAGCAGGTCTCCTCAGGGCACGCTAGTCTAGCAATGTGTTTGTGTCTCTTAGAGCATAGGAATAAATGGGAGAGAGAACAACCTTCTGCAGTTTCCCTGCAACTCCCACTGGAAAATCAGAAATGTCAGGGATGCTTTCTCTTATTGCACTGAATGATTTGCCACTCTTTTTACAGTGCTCAACTGTGAATTACTTTTGTTACGAAAGTGACGTTTTAGCCAATGTTCTGTGTTGCGCTCTATACAGGAACAGGCATTGTAGAACCCTGCATCTCAAAGAAGCTGGAGCATCAGAGGCCCTACTTCATTAAGAACTAACACTGAGAAACACAAATTATGCAGAAGAAACAAGCAGCTCTCCTGACGGCCCTGGATTCAAGAATCTAGATGTGGCTCTAGGCCCATGGGAATGAAAGGAAGAGATAACAAACTTATGCAGTTTCTCTCCACCTCTATGTGGAAAGTCACAAACTTCAAGAATCCTTTCTGTTAGGAGACTGATTGATTTGCAGCTCTTTTCACATCGCAGTACTGTGAAGTACTTTAGTTACAAAACTGACGTTTTAGGAAGGGTTCTGTGTTTCACCGAATACACGAGAAGGCATTGGAGTGCCCTCTTGGACAAAGAAGCTGGAGATTACCTGGCTCTTCGGCATTAAGATCTCACACTTAGAAACACAAATCATGTAGTAGAAACAAGCAGGCCACTCAGCGCACTGGAGTCTAGAAACGAGTTTGTGCCTCTTTGACTATAGGAATGAATGGGAGAGAAAACTACCATTTGAACATTCTTTGCACTTCAGGCTGGAAAGTCACGAACTTCAAGGATGCTTTCCTTATGAGACTGAATGATTTGCCACTGTCTTCAAAGCATGGAACTGTAAAGTACTTTAGTTACAAAAGTGATGTTTTATCCATAGTTCTGTG
Source organism: Octodon degus (assembly GCF_000260255.1). Classification (NCBI taxonomy): domain Eukaryota; kingdom Metazoa; phylum Chordata; class Mammalia; order Rodentia; family Octodontidae; genus Octodon; species Octodon degus. The sequence goes on from NW_004524908.1 coordinate 162,904, forward strand.
CTTCGCCATATAAAGGAACAGGCATTGGAGTGCATGCTTCCGAAAGAAGCTGGAGCGTAGCTGTCTCTTCTGAATTAAGAACTCACACTTAGAAACACAAATCATGCAGTAGAAACAAGCAGCTCTCCTCAGTGCACTGGAGTCTAGAAACGAGTTTTTGACTCTTTGTCCTTAGGAAAGAATGGGAGAGAGAACAACCTTCTGCACTTTCTCTGCTGTTTCACCTGGAAAGTCACAAACTTCATGAACGCTAGCACTTAGGAGACTGAATGATTTGATACTGTTGCAGAATGAGGTACTGTGAAGTACTTAAGTTACAAAATTGACGTTTTAGCCAAAGTTCTGTGTTGCACCATATAAAGGAACGGGCATTGGAGTGCCCTTCTTCCAAAGAAGCTGGAGCTTATCTGGCTCTTCTGCATTAAGAACTCACACTGTAAAACACAAATCATGCACTAGAAGCAAGCAGCTCTCCTCAGGGAAATGGAGTCTAGAAACGGGTTTGTGGCTCTTTGCCCTTAGGAATGAATGTGAGAGAGAACAACCTTCTGCATTTTCTCTGAACCTCCACCTGGAAAGTCTCATACTTCACGGATGCTTTCTCTTAGGAGACTGCATGAATTTCCACTGTTCGCACAGTGCGAATATGTCAAGTACAATAGCTACAAAAGTGACGTTTTAGGTAGAATTCTGTTTTGCGCCATATACAGGAATAGGCCTCAGAGTGCCCTGTTTACAAAGAAGTTGGAGCTTAAGTGGCTCTTCTGCATTAAGAACTCACACTTAGAAATACAAATCATGCAATAGAATCAAGAAGCTCTCCACACTAAAGTGTTCAGAGGATCAGTTCTACGAGGAAAAGGTCCATCTAAATGCTAGGGATTTTCTGATGCTGGACCTATGTAAGGATGCTCCAGTCTAATGACACAATTTAAATTTCTGGTATAAATTCCTTTGGCTACCTCACCCATCACCATGTAATCCACGCCAAATCCCTGAGAAAACATTCTCTTTGAAGTTCCAGCCACCCACTCCCAGGTTCTCTAGAAAAAAAATGAAATAAGGATTTTTTTAGGCTCATTGAATGCCTTCAGGTCACTTTTGGCTATTTGCAGTGTTGTGGGGATCGAACTAGAGCAACCGGTGCCTGACAGCTTTGTGGCAGCAGTCACATAAAGAACTGACCTAGGGCCAGGTCCACGAATAAAACACACTTGCTCGGCCCTCTCTTCTTAACGGCCAAAATGGGAACCAGATGTGCCAGGCCAGAAATCCAAAGGTGTATCTCATTATCTCCACAGTAGGTTGTCAGTTTCCAAGGGTGAATCTTTGAGGGGAATACTAACGAGATGGTCTAGGCCCTTGCCGAAACCTTTTCCCCTAGACAGCCACCAACAGGACTTCCTTTCCCCTATTCTAATGGAAAACGCATTCATAAATACATCACCAGCAGGCGAGTCTCCTCGGAAATACTGGAAAATTCTTGCATCGAGTTCCATGGAGAGAACAAGAGGAGATGGATTTTTTTTTAATTTTCTTAAAAATGAGAAAATAAATGATTTAAAAAAATTAGTTTATTGGGCCGGGGTGTGAGCTCAGAGTAATGAACAATTTCCTGGCCAGGGAAATGGCCTGAGTTCACTTCCTGGTTCTGCAAAAATAAAAAAATTGTAAATTACTTAAATTAATAGTGGTAAGGCTCAAGGAACAGGGATTTGAAACACAGCCTCCTGAATCTCAGTTCTCTGAATCAATACGCTCGGTGGGACATCAGGTCACAGGCACAGCAGAATTGGGAAAGCGCTTTCTCTCCCCTTTACTGCTATGGGACCCAATTCACCAGTCTAGTGAAGGCATTCACCGTTCTATGTAGAAATGACGGATTTAAGCTATGGCACGAGAAAAAGAGGTCTTTCTCCTGGTAGAATTCAGGCCCCGAACACTAAGTTGTTCGGAGGATGAGTTCTACCAGGAGATGGTCCAGCTAAATGCTAGGGATTTTCTGAAGCTGGAACTTCGTATGGATGCTCCAGTCTAATTGCACAATTTAAATTTCTGGTCCAAATTCTTTTGGCTACCTCACCCATCTCCATGTATTCCGAGCCCGGTCCCTGAGAAAACATTCTCCTTGAAGATCCAGCAGCCCACTCCCAGTTTTTTCTAGAAAAAAATGCAATTAGGATTTTTGGGGGGCTCCTTGAATGCCTTCAGGGTACTTTTCGCTGGCTGGAGTGTTGTTGGGATCGAACTAGAGCAACCGGAGTCTGACAGCTTGGTGGAAGCAGCCACTTAAAGAACTGAGCTAGCGCCAGGCCCCCGACTCAAATACATTTGCTAAGCCCTTGCTCTTTAAGGGCTGTAATGGGAGCCGGCTGTGCCAGGCCTGAAATCCCCAGGTGCTTCTCATTCTCTCCATCGAAGTATTTCAGTTTCCAGGTGTGAATTTTTGCTGGGGAAACTCCCCAGAAGGGGGTGCTCCTAAGCGTTTTCCCCCAGAGAGCCCCCAACAGGACTTCTGTTCCCAATTCAACTGGAATACGCATTCATGAATACATCACCAGCAGGCGAGTCACGTCGGAAATACTGGAAAATTCTTCCATCGAGTTTAATGGAGAGAACAAGAGAAGAATTTCTTTTTAATTTTCTTAAAAATTAAAAAAAAATTAATATTTAGACAATTAAATTGAGTGGGCAGGGGAGTTAATTCAGAGGAATAAGCACTTCCCTGTCACGGGAAAGTGCCTGAGTTCACTTCCTGGTTCTGCCAAAAAAATTACTTTAAATTAATTGTGGTAAGGCTCAAGGAACAGGGATTTGAAACACAGCCTCCTGAGTCGCAGTGCTCTGACTCAATAGGCTCGGCAGGACCTCAGGTCACGGAAACAGCAGCATTCGGAAGGCTCCTTGTCTCTCATTTACTCCTATGGGACCCAATTCACCATATAGAGGAACAGGCAGTGCCCTGCGTCGCAAAGAAGCTGAACTCAGCTGGCACTTCTATATTAAGTACTCACACTTAGAAACACAAATCATGCAGTAGAAACAAGCAGGTCTCCTCAGGGCACTGTAGTCATAAACATGTTTTTGGCTCTGTGCCCATAATAACGAATCGGAGAGAGAAAAACCTTCTGCAGTTTCTCTTCACCTCCAGCAGGATAGTCACAATCTTCACGGATGCTTTCTCTTAGGAGAATCAATGATTTGTTACTCCTTTCAAAGCGTGGGACTGTGAATTACTTTACTTACAAAAGTGACTTTTTAGCCAGAGTTCTGTGTTACAGTGTATACAGGAACTGGCACTGGAATTCCATGCTTCCCAAAGAAGCCGAAGCTTAGCAGGCTCTTCTGCATTAAGACCTCACACTTAGAATCACTAGTCATGCAGTAGAATCAAGCAGCTCTCCTCAGGGCACTGGTGTATCGAAACGTGTTTGTGCCTCTTTGCCCATAAGAAAGAACTGTTAGAGAGAACAACCTTCTGCAGTTTCTCGGCACCTCAAACGGGAAATTCAAAAAGTTCACGGATGCTTTCTCTTAGGAGACTGAGTGATTTGCCTGTCTTTTCACAGTGTGGACTTGTGAAGACTTTAATTACAAAAGTGATATTTTAAGCAGACTTCTGTGGTGCGCTGTATACAGGAACAGGCATTGGAGTGCCCTGCTTCCCAAAGAAGCTGAAGCTTAGCAGTCTCTTCTACATTAAGAAGCCATACTTAGAAACACAATCATGCTGTAGAAACAAACAGCTCTAATCAGGCCACTGGAGCATAGAAAGGTGTTTGTAGCTCTTTGGCAATAGGAATGAAAGGGAGAGAGATCAATCTTCTGCAGTTTCTCTGCCATTTTACCTGGAAAGTCACAAACTTCATGCATGCTTTCTCTTAGTAAACTGAATGATTTGCCACTGTTTGCAGAGCACGAATCTGAGAACTACTTTAGTTACAAAAGTGACGTTTTAGCCAGAGTTCTGTGTTGTGCCTTATACAGGAACAGGAATTGGAGTGCCCTGCTTCCAATAGAAGCTGGAGCTGAGCTGGCTCTTCTACATTAAAAACTCACACTTAGAAACACAAATCATGCAGTAGAAACAAACAGCTCTCCTTAGGGCACTGGAGTTATAAAAATGTTTGTGTTTCTTTGCCCATAGGAATGAATGGGAGAGAGAACAAACTTATGCCGTTTCTCTGTACCTCCAGCTGGAAAGTTACAAACTTGATGGATGATTTCTGTTAGAATACTGAAAGATTTTCCACTCTTTTCACAGCGCAGAACTGTGAAGTACTTTAGTTACAAAAGTGACTACAGGAAAAGTCATTGGAATGCTCTGCTTTACAGAGAAGCTGTAGATTATCTGGATCTTCTGCATTAAGAAACCTCACTAAGAAACACACATCATGCATTAGAGTCAAGCAGCTATCCTCAGTGAACTGGATCTAGAAACATGTTTTTGGCTCTTTGCCCATAGGAATGAATGGGAGGTAGAACAACCTTCTACAGCTTCTCTGCTTCTCCAGATAGAAAGTCATAAGCTTCACGTATGCTTTCTCTTAGGAGACTGAATGATTTGACAGTCTTTTCACAGTGTGGAACTGTGAAGTACTTTAGGTACAGAACTGAAGTTTTAGCCAGAGATCTGTTTGCTCCATATATAGGATCAGGCACTTGAGTGCCTTGCTTTCCAAAGAAGCAGGAGATTAACTGGCTCTTCTGCATTAAGACCTCACACTTAGAAACACAAATCATGCCGTACAAACAAGCAGCACTCCTCAGGGCACTGGAGTCTGGAAATGTGTTTGAGCCTCTTTGCCCATAGGAATGAATGGGTGAGAAAACAACATTCTGCAGTTTCTCTGCATGTCCAGCTGGAAAGTCACAAACTTTATAGATGCTGTCTGTTAAGAAACTCAATGATTTGCCACTCTTTTCACAGTGGAGGCCTGTGAAGTACTTTAATTAGAAAGTGCCATTTTAGTCATATTTCTGTGTGGCATCATATACAGGAACAGGCATTCTAATGCCCTTCTTCCCATAGAAGCTTCAGCTTACCTGGCTTTTCTGCATTAAGAAGTCACACTAGAAACACAAATCATGCATTTGAAACATCAACTCTCCTCAGGGCACTGAAGTCTAGAATCGTGTTTGTGGCTCTTTGCCCTAAAGAGTGAATGGGAGAGAGAACAACCTTCTGCAATTTCTTGGAACCTCTCGCTGGAAAGTCATAGACTTCTCGGATGGTTTCTGTTAGGAGACTGAATGATTTGCCACTCTTTTCACAGCGTGGAAATGTGAAGTACTTTAGTTACAAAAGTGACATTTTTGCCTCTGTTCTGTGTTGTGCCATATACAAGAACAGACATTGGAGTGCCCTACTTGCCAAAGAAGCTGGAGTTTAGGTGGCACTTTTGCATTAAGAATTCACACTTAGAAACCCAAATCAAGCAGTAGAAACAAGCAGCTCTCCTCAGGGTACTGGAGTCTAGAAACGTCTTTGTGTCTCTTTCGTGTCAGAATGAATAGGAGAGACATCAAACTTCTGCATTTTCTTTGGACCTCCAGCTGGAAAGTAACAAACTTCACGGATGCTTTCTGTTAGGAGACTGAATGATATGCCACATTTCAAAGCATGGAACTGTGAAGTACTTTAGTTATGAAAGTGACTAAAGTAACAGGAATTGGAGTGCCCTGCATACCAATGAACCTGGAGCTTAGCTGCCTCTTTTGCTTTAAGAACTCACACTTAGGAACACACATCTTGCAGTAGAGACAAGGAGCTCTCTTCAGGGCACTGGAGTGTAGAAATGAGCTTGTGCTACTTTGCCCATAAGAATGAATGTGAGTGAGAACAACCTTCTGCAGTTTCTCTGCACCTCCAGGTGGAAAGTCACAAACTTCACAGATGCTTTCTCTTAAGAGACTGAATGATGTGCCACTCTTTTCAAAGCAGCGAACTGTGAAGTACTTTACTTACAATTGTGACGTTTTACCCAGAGTACTGTGTTGCACTGTATGCAGGAACAGGCATTTTATTGCCCTGCTTCACCAACAAGATGAAGGTTAGCTGGCTCTTTTGCATTAAGAACTCACACTTAGAAACACAATTCATGCAGTACAAACAAGCAACTCTCTTCAGGGAAATGGAGTCTAGAAACTTGTTTGTAGGTCCTTGACCATTGCAATGAATGAGAGAACAAAATTATGCAGTTTTTCTGCACCTCCAGGGTGAAAGTCACAAACTTCACAGATGCTTTCTGTTAGGTGACTGAATGATTTGCCACTCTTTATAGCACAGACCTGTGAAGTACTTTAATTATGAAAGTGACTACAGGAACTTCAATTGGGGGGCCATGCTTGCCAAAGAAGCTTGAGCTTAGCTGCCTCTTCTGCTTTAAGAACTCACAGTTTGAAACACATATCTTGCAGTAGAGACAAGCAGCTCTCTTCAGGGCACTGGAATCTAGAAACGTGTTTGTGCTACTTTGCCCATAGGAATGAATGTGAATGAGAACAACCTTCTGTAGTTTCTCTGCACCTCCAGATGGAAAGTCACAAACTTCACTGTTGCTTTCTCTTAGGAGACTGAATGATGCACCACTCTTTTCAATGCAGCGAACTGTGAAGTATTTTAGTTACAATTTTAACGTTTTAGCCAGAGTTCTGTGTTGCGCTGTATGCTGGAACAGGCATTGGAGTACCCTGCTTCCCAAAGAAGATGGAGTTTAGCTGGCTCTTCTGCATTAAGAACTCACACTTAGAAACAAATTTCATGGAGTAGAAACAAGCAGCTTTCTTCAGGGCACTGGAGTCTAGAAACTAGTTTGTAGCTCTTTGACCATAGCAATGAATGGAAGAGAGAACAACCTTATGCAGTATTTCTGCACCTGCAGCCTGAAAGTCACAAACTTCATAGATGCTTTCTTTTGAGAGACTGAATGATTTGCAACTCTTTATAGCGCGGAACTGTGAAGTACTTTATTTACGAAAGTGACTACAGAAACAGGAAATGGAGTGCCTTGCTTGCCAAAGAAGCTTGAGCTTAGCTGCCTCTTCTGCTTTAAGAACTCACAGCTTGAAACAAAAATCTTGCAATAGAGTCTAGCAGCTCTCTACAGGGCACCAGTGTCTAGAAACGTGTTTGTGCAATTTTGCCCATAGCAATGACTGTGAGAGAGAAAAACCTTCTGCAGTTTCTGTGCACCTCAAGATGGAAAGTCACAAACTTCAAGGATGCTTTCTCTTAGGAGACTGAATGATTTGCCACACTTCTCAAAGCGGGGCACTGTTAAGTGCTTTAGTTACAAAACTGAGGTTTTAGACAGAATTCTGTTTTGCTACATATACAGGAACAGGCATTGGAGTGCCATGATTGCCAAAGAAGCTGGAGCTTAGGTGGCTCTTGTGCATTAAGAACTCATACTTAGAAACCAAAGTCATGCAATAGAAACAAGCAGCTCTCCTTAATGCACTGGAGTTTAGAATTGTGTTTGTAGCTCTTTGATCATTGGAATGAAAAGGAGACGGAACATCTTCTGCAATTTCTCTGCTCCTCCAGGTGCAAAGTCACAAACTTCACGGATGCTTTCTATTAAGTGACTGAAAGATTTGACAGTCTTTTCACAGCACAGAACTGTGAAGTACTTTATTTACAAAAGTGACATTTTAGCCAGAGTTCTGTGTTGTGCCAGATACATGAGGAGGCATTGGAGTACCTGCTTCCCAAAGAAGCTGGAGGTTATCTGGCTCTTCTGCATTAAGAACTCACACTTACAAACACAAATCATGCAGTATGGACAAGCAGCTCTAATCAGTTCACTGGAGTCTATAAACGTGTTTGTGGCTCTTTGCCCAGAGGTGTGAATGTGAGAAAGAACAACCTTCAAAAGTTTCTCTGCACTTCCAAGTGGAAATTCAAAAACTTCACGGATGCTATCTATTATGAGACTGAATGATTTTCCACTGTTTGCACAGTGCAGAACTGTGAAGAAATTTAGTTACAAAAGTGACGTTTTAGCCACAGTTCTGTGTTGCGCCATTTAAAGAAATGGGCATTGGAGTGCCCTGCTTCCCAAAGGAAGCTAGAGCTTAGCTGGCTCTTCTGCATTAAGAAATCACACTTAGAAACACAATTCATTTAGTAGAAACAAGCAGCTCTCCTCAGGGCCCTTTAGTCTAGAAATGTGTTTGTGACTCTTTGCCCTTAGGAATGAAGGGTAGAGAGAACAACCTTCTGCTGTTTCCCTGCATCTCTAGCTGGAAAGTCATAAACTTCACAGAAGCTTTCTTTTTGGACACTGAATGATTTGCACTGTTCTCAGAGCACGGAACTGTGAAGTAAATTTGTTACAAAAGTGAGGATTTATCTAGAGATCTGTGTTTTGCCGAATACAGGAACAGGCATATAGTGCCCTTCCTCCCAAAGGAGCAGGAGCTTAACTGGCTTTTCTACGTTAAGAACACACATTTAGAAACACAAATCATGCAGTAGAATCAAACAGCTCTCCTCAGGGCACTGGAGTCTAGAAAAGAGTTTGTGGCTCTTTGCCCATAGGAATGAAAGGGAGTTAGGACAACCTTCTGCAGTTGCTCTTCACCTCGAGCTAGAAAGTCACAAACATCATGGATGCTTTCTCTTAGGAGACTGAATTGCCACTTTTTGCAGAGCAGAGAACTGTGAATTAACTTAGTTAAAAAACTGATGCTTTAGTCAGAGTTCTGTTTTGAGCCATGCACAGTAATAGGCATGGCAGTTCCCTGCCTCCCAAAGAAACTGGAGCATAGCTGGCTCTTCTGCTTTAAGAACTCACACTTTGAAACACAAATCATGCAGTAAAAACAAGCAGTTCTCCTCAGGGCACTGGAGTCTAGAAAAGTGTTTGTGGCTCTTTGCCCATAGGAATGAAAGGGAAAAAGAACCAACTTTTGCAGTTTCTATACAACTCCAGCTGTAAAGTCACAAACTTCATGGATGATTTCTCTTAGGAGACTGAATGATTTGCCACTGTTTGCAGAGCGTGGAACTGTGTAGTACTTTAGTTACAGAAGTGATATTTTAGTCAGTTTTGTTTTGCGAGGTATACAGCAACAGGAACGGAGTGAACTGCTTCCCAAAGGAGATGGAGTTTAGCTGGCTCTTCTGCATTGAGAACTCACACTGAGAAACACAAATCATGTAGTAGAAACAAGCAGTTCTCCTCAGGGCACTGGAGTCTACAAAAGAGTTTGCGCTCCTTGCCCTTGGGAATGAGTGGGAGAGAGAACAACCTTCTGTAGTTTCACTGCATATATAGTTAGACAGTCACAAACTTCACAGATACTTTCTCTTAGGAGACTGACTGGTTTGGTAGGGTTTCCAGAGCATGAAACTGTGAAGTACTTTAGTTAAAAAAGTGGTGTTTTAGCCAGAGTACTGTGTTGTGCCATATGCAAGAACATGCACTGGAGTTCCCTGCTTCCCAAAGAAGCTGGAACTTAGCTGGCACTTCTGCATTTGGAACTCACCCTTAGAAATACAAATCATGCAGTAGAAACATGCAGCTCTCTTCAGGACACTGGAATCTAGAAACCTGATTGTGCCTCTTTGCCCATAGGAATGAATGGGAGAGAGAACAAATTTCGGCAGTTTTTGTCCACCTCCAGATGGAAAGTCACAAATTTCACCAATGCTTTCTCCCATTAGACTGAATGATTTGCCAATATGTGCCCAGCGTGGAACTGTGAAGTACTTTAATCACAAATGTGAAGTTTTAGTCAGAGTTCTGTGTTGCTCCGTGTACAGGAACAGTCATTGGTGTGCCCTACTTCAAAAGAAGCTGGAGCTTAGCTACCTCTTAAGCAATATGAACTCAAACTTAGAAATACAAATTGTGCAGTAGAAACAAACTGCTCTCCTAGGGCACTGGAGTCTAGAAACGTGTTTGTGGATCTTTGACCATAGGAATGAATGGGAGAGAGAACAACCTCCTGCAGTTTCTTTGCACCTCCAGCTGGAAATTCAAATCTTCATAGATTCTTTCTCTTAGGAGACTGAATTATTTGCTATCTGTTTGAGAGCGTGGATATGCACAGTACTTTAGTTACTAAAGTGAAGTTTTAGGAAGAGTTTTCTGTTCCGCTGTATACAGGAACAGGAATTGGAGTGCCCTGCTTCCCAAAGAAGCTGGAGATTTGGTGGCTCTTCTGCATTAAGAACTCACACTTAGAAACAAAAATCATGCAGTAGAAACAAGCAGCTCTCCTCAGGGAACTGGATTCTAGAAAAGTGTTTGTGCTTCTTTGCACTTAGGAATGAATGTGAGAAAGAACAACTTTCTGCTGTTTCTCTGCACCTCCAGCTCGAAAGTCACAAACTTCACGGATGCTTTCACTTGGGAAACTGAATGATTTCCCACAGTTTTCAGAGTGAGGACCTGTGAAGTACTTTAGTTACAAAAGTGAGGTTTTAGTCAGAGTTGTATTTTGTGCCATGTACAGGAGCAGGCATTGGAGTGTCCTGGTTTCCAAAGAAGATGAAACTTAGCTACCTCTTCAGCAATATGAACTCAAACTTAGAAACAAATATAATTCTATAGAAACAAGCAGCTATCCTCAGGGCACTGGAGTCTAGAAACGTGTTTGTGGCTCTTTGACCCTAGGAATGAAAGGAAGAGGAAACAACCTTCTGCAGTTTCTCTGCACCTCCACCTGGAAAGTCACACAGTTCACCAATCTTTTCTCTTAGGAGACTGAATGATTTGACATGCTTTATACAGTGATGAAATTTAAAGTACTTTATTTACAAAAGTGATGATTTTGCCAGAGTTCTGTGTTGCACCGTATACAGGAACAGGCATGGGAGTGCCCTGCTTCCCAATGAAGCTGGAGCTTAGCTGGCTCTTCTGCATTAAGGACTCTCACTTACAAACAGAAATCATGCAATAGAAACAAGCAACTATCCTTTGGGCACTCGAGTCTACAAACAGATTTGTGGCTCTTTCCCATAGAAATGAATCGGAGAGAGGACAGCCTTTTGCAGTTTCTCTGCACCTACAGCTGGACGTCAAATACTTCATGGATGCTTTCTCTTAGCAGACTGAATGATTTGCCACTGTTTGCAAATCGCAGAACCATGAAGTACTTTAGTTACAAAAGTGAGGATTTAGCCAGAGTTCTTTGTTGTGCCGTACACAGGAACAGGCATTGGATTGCCTTGCTTTCCAAAGAGGCTGAAGCTTAGCTGGCTCTTCTTCTTTAAGAACTCACACAGAGAAACACAAATCATGCTGTAGAAACAAGCAGCACTCCTCAGTGCACAGCGTTCTATAAACGTTTTTGTGGCTCTTTGCCCATAGGAATGAGTTGCACCATATACAGGAACAGGCATTGGAATACCCTGCTTCCCAAAGAAGCTGGAGTTTTGGTGGCCCTTCTGCACTAGAAAATCACACTTAGAAACACAAATCATGCAATAAAAACAAGCAGCTCCCTCAGGGAACTGGATTCTAGAAATGTGCTTGTGCTTCTTTGCACTTAGGAATGAATGTGAGAGAGAAAATCTTTCTGCTGCTTCTCTGCACCTCCAGCTCGAAAGTCACAAACTTCACGGATGCTTTCACTTAGGAAACTGAATGATTTCCCACAGTTTTCAGAGTGCAGACATGTGAAGTACTTTAGTTACAAAAGTGAGGTTTTAGTCAGAGTTGTATTTTGCACCGTGTACAGGAGCAGGCACTGGAGTGTCCTGCTTCCCAAAGAAGATGAATCTTAGCTACCTCTTCAGCA
>NW_004524908.1:175338-182090 GCF_000260255.1 Octodon degus
CGCAGAACCATGAAGTACTTTAGTTACAAAAGTGAGGATTTAAAAAGAGTTTTGTGTTGCGCTGTACACAGGAACAGGCATTGGATTGCCTTGCTTTCCAAAGAGGCTGAAGCTTAACTGGCTCTTCTTCTTTAAGAACTCACACATAGAAACACAAATCATGCTGTAGAAACAAGCAGCACTCCTCAGTGCACAGCATTCTATAAACGTTTTTGTGGCTCTTTGCCCATAGGAATGAGTTGTACCATATACAGGAACAGGCATTGGAATACCCTGCTTCCCAAAGAAGCTGGAGATTTGGTGGACCTTCTGCACTAGAAAATCACACTTAGAAACACAAACCATGCAATAAAAGCAAGCAGCTCCCTCAGGGAACTGGATTACAGAAAAGTGTTTGTGCTTCTTTGCACTTAGGAATGAATGTGTGAGAGAAAATCTTTCTGCTGCTTCTCTGCACCTCCAGCTCGAAAGTCACAATCTTCACGGATGCTTTCACTTAGGAAAGTGAATGATTTCCCACAGTTTTCAGAGTGTGGACCTGTGAAGTACTTTAGTTACAAAAGTGAGGTTTTAGTCAGAGTTGTATTTTGCACCGTGTACAGGATCAGGCATTGGAGTGTCCTGTTTCCCAAAGAAGATGAATCTTAGCTACCTCTTCAGCAATATGAACTCAAACTTAGAAACACAAATCATTCTGTAGAAACAAGCAGCTCTCCTCAGGGCATTGGAGTCTAGAAATGTGTTTGTGGCTCCTTGACCGTAGAAATGAATGGGAGAGAGAACAACCTTTTGTAGTTACTCCGCACCTCCACCTTCACGGATTCTTTCTCTTAGGAGACTGAATTATTTGCTATCTATTTGAGAGTGCAGATATGTGCAGTACTTCAGTTACTAAAGTGAAGTTTTAGGAAGAGTTTTTTGTTGCGCTGTATACAGGAACAGGAATTGGATTGCCCTGCTTCCCAAAGAAGCTGGAGCTTAGCTGAATCTTCTGCATTAAGAACTCACACTTAGAAACAGAATTCATGCAATAGAAACATGCAGCTCTCTTCAGGGCACTGCATTCTAGAAACGTCATTGTGCCTCTTTGCCCATAGGAATGAATGGGAGGGAGAACAAACTTCTGCAGTTTTTGTCCACATCCAGATGGAAAGTCACAAATTTCACCGATGCTTTCTCTCATTAGACTGTATGATTTGCCACTGTGTGCCCTAGCATGGAACTGTGAAGTACTTTAGTCACAAAAGTGAAGTTTTAGCCAGAGTTCTGAGTTTCTCCATGTACAGGACCAGTCATTGGAGTGCCCTGCTTCCCAAAGAAGCGGGAGCTTAGCTACCTCTTAAGCAATATGAACTCAAACTTAGAAATACAAATTGTGCAGTAGAAACAAGCAGCTCTCCTCAGGTCACTGGAGTCTAGAAACGTGTTTGTGGCTCTTTGACCCTAGGAATGAAAAGGAGAGAGAAAAACCTTCTGCAGTTTCTCTGCACCTCCAGGTGGAAAGTCACACACTTCACAGATCTTTTCTCTTAAGAGACTGAATGATTTGACACTATTTTACAGCGATGAACTGTAAAGAACTTTAGTTACAAAATTGACTATTTAGCCAGAGTTCTGTGTCACGCCATATACAGGAACAGGCATTGGAGTGCCCTGCTTCCCAAGTAAGCTGGAGCTTAGCTGGCCCTTCTGCATTAAGGACTCACACTTACAAACACAAATCATGCAATAGAAACAAGCAACTCTCCTCTGGGCACTCGAATCTACAAACAGGTTTGTGGCTCTTTCCCCATAGAAATGAATGGGAGAGAGAACCGCCTTCTGCAGTTTTTCTGCACCTACACCTGGAGGTCAAATACTTCACGGATGCTTTCTCTTAGGAGACAGAATGATTTGCCACTATGCAAATCGCAGCACAGTAAAGTACTTTAGTTACAAAAGTGAGGATTTAGCCAGAGTTTTGTGTTGCACAGCACACAGGAGCAGGCATTGGAGTGCCTTGCTTTCCAAAGAGGCTGAAGCTTAGCTGGCTCTTCTTCTTTAAGAACTCACACATAGAAACAGAAATCATGCAGTAGAAAAAACAGCTCTCCTCAGTGCACTGGATTCTATAAACGTTTTTGTGGCTCTTTGCCCATAGGAATGAGTGGAGAGGGAATAACCTTCTCCAATTTGTTTGCACCTCCTGCTGGAAAGTCACAAACTACACGGATACCTTCTGTGAGGAGACTGAATGATTTGCAACTGTTTTTCAATATGCAGAACTGTGAACTTCGTTAGTTACAAAAGTGAAGTTTTAGCCAGAGTTTTGAGTTGTGCTGTATACAGGAACAGGCATTGGAATACCCTGCTTCCCAAAGAAGCTGGAATTTAGGTGGTGCTTCTGCACTAGAAAATCGCACTTATAAACAGAAATCATGCAATAAAACAAGCAGCTCCCTCAGGGAACTGGATTCTAGAAAATTGTTTGTGCTTCTTTGCACTTAGGAATGAATGTGAGAGAGAATGAACTTCTGCAGTTTCTCTGCACCTCCAGTTCGAAAGTCACAAACTTCATGGATGCTTTCACTGAGGAAACTGAATGATTTCCCACAGTTTTCAGAGTGCAGACTTGTGAAGTACTTTAGTTACAAAAGTGAGGTTTTAGTCAGAGTTGTATTTTGCGCCATGTACAGGAGCAGGCATTGGAGTGTCCTGCTTCCCAAAGAAGCTGCAGCATCTGTGGCTCTTCTACATTAAGAACTAACACTGAGAAACACAAATCATGCAGTAGAAACAAGCAGCTCTCCTCAGGGCACTGGAGTCAAGAAACAAGATTGTGGCTCTAGGCCCATGGGAATGAAAGGGACAGATAACAAAGTTATGCAGTTTCTCTCCAATTCTATGTGGAAAAGCACAAACTTCACTGATCCTTTCTGTGAGAAGACTGATTGATTTGTAGCTCTTTTCACATCGCAGTTCTGTGAACTACTTTGGTTACAAAACAGATGTTTTATCATGGGTTCTGTGTTTCGCCGCATACAGAAGAAGTCATTGGAGTGCCCTCTTGCCATAGAAGCTGGAGATTACTTGGCTCTTCTGCGTTAAGAACTCACACTTAGAAACAAAAATCATGTTGTAGAAACAAGCAGGCTCCTCAGGGCACTGGAGTCTAGAAACAAGTTTGTGACTCTTTGACCATAGGAATGAATGGGAGAGAGAACTACCATCTGAACTTTCTCTGCACCTCCACCTGGAAATTCATGAACTTCACGGATGCTTTCACTTAGGAGACTGAATGATTTGCCACTGTATTCAAAGCATGGACCTGTGAAGTACTTTAGTTACAAAAGTGATGTTTTAGGCAGATAAAGAACGCCTTATACAAGAACAGGCATTGGAATGTCCTGATTCCCAAAGAATCTGGAGCTTACCTGGCTCTTCTGCTTTAAGAATTCTCACTTAAAAAAACACAAATCATGTAGTAGAAACAAGCAGTGCTACTCAGGGCACTGGAGTCAGGAAACGTGCTTGTGGCTCTTTGGCCATGCAAATGAACGCGAGCGAGAACACCCTTCTGTATTTTCTCTGCACCTCCAGGGGGAAAATCACAAATTTCAAGGATTCTTTCTGGGAGGAGACTGAATGATCTGCCACTGTTTTCACAGCATGGAACTGTGAAGTACTTAAGTTACAAAATTGACATTTTAGCCAGAGTTCTGTGTTGCGCCATATAAAGTAGCAGGCATGGGAGTGCCCTGCTTCCCAAAGAAGCTGGAGCTTAGCTGGCTCTTCTGCATTAAGAACTCACACTTAAAAACACAAATCATGCACTAGAAACAAGCAGCTCTCCTCAATGAAATGGAGTCTAGAAAGGTGTTTGTGGCTCTTTGCCCTTAGGAATGAATGTGAGAGAGAAAAACCTTCTCCAGTTTCTCTGAACCTTCACCTGGAAAGTCACATACTTCATTAATGCTTTCTTTTAGTAGACTGAATGAATTTCCACTGTTTCAACAGCGAGGATATGTGAAGTACTTTAGCTACAAAAGTGAAGTGTTAGCTACAATTCAGTTTTGCGCCATATAGAGGAACAGGCATTGGAGTGCCCTGTTTACCAAAGAACCAGGAGCCTAGGTGGCTCTTCTGCATTAAGAACTCACACTTAAAAATACAGACCATGCAATAGAATCAAGAAGTTCTCCGCACTAAAGTGTTCGGAGGATGAGTTCTACGACCAGAAGGTCCAGCTAAATGCTAGGGATTTTCTGAAGCTGGACCTTCATAAGGATATTAAAATCTAAAGGCACAATTTAAATTTGTGGTCCAAATTCCTTTGGCTACCTCACCCATCACCATGTAATCCGCTCCTGGCCCCTGAGAAAACATTCTCCTTGAAATTGCAGCCACCCACTCCCTGTTTTCCGAGAAAAAAAATGCAATAAGGAATTTTTTTGGGCTCTTTGAATGCCTTCAGAGCACTTTTGGCTGGCTGGAATGTTGTGGGGATCGAACTAGAGGAATCAGAGCCTGAAAACTTGGTGGAAGCAGTCAGTTAAAGAAGTGAGCTAGGGCCAGGCCCCCAACTCAAATACACTTTCTCAACCCTTGCTCATCAAGGGCCACAATGGGAGCCAGCTGTGCCAGGCCTGAAATACCCAGGTGCTTCTCATTTTCTCCATCGAAGGATTTCAGTTTCCAAGGGTGAATCTTTGCTGGGGAAAATCCCCAGAAGGGGCCGCTCCTAAATGTTCCCCTGCACAGCCCCCCACAGGAATTCCTTTCCCAATTCAACTGGAAAACGCATTCATGAATACATCACCAGCAGGCGAGTCTCGTCGGAAATACTGGAAAATTCTTGCATCTAGTTCCATGGAGAGAACAAGACGAGAAGGATTTCTTTTTAATTTTCTTAAAAATTAAAAAAAAACATTAATGTTTAGAAAATTAAATTGAATTGGGAGGGGAGTTAGGTCAGAGTAAGAAGCACTTCCCTGGCAAGGGAAAGGGCCTGAGTTCACTTCCTTGTTCTGCTAAAAATTTATTTTAATTTAATTGCGGTAAGGCTCAAGTAACAGGGATTTGAATCACAGCCTCCTGAATCGCTTTGCTCTGAGTTCATACACCTCGCAGGACCTCAGGTCAAGGGCACAGCAGAATTCGGAAGACTCTTTCTCTACCCTTTACTGCTACGGGACCTGATTCGCCCGTCTAGTGAAGTTATTCATCGTTCAATGTAGAAATGACAAATTCGAATGTATGGTACGAGAAAAAGAGAACTTTCTCCTCTTAGAACTCACCTACGATTTCTGAAAGTGTTTGGAGGCTGAGTACTAAGAGGAGAAACTCCAGTTAAATGCTAGGCTTCTTCTGAAGATCGGCCTTCATAAGGCTGCTCCATTCTCCAGGCATAAATGGAATTTCTGGTCCAAATTCCTTTGCCTAATTCAGCCATCATGATGTAATCCATGCCTGATCACAGAGAAAACATTCTCCCTGAAGTTCCGGACTCCCACTCCCAGTCTTTCTAGAAAAGAAATGGAATTAGGGTTTTGGTTTTTTTTTTTTTTTTTCATCTCCTCGAATGCATTCAGGGAATTTTTGGCTGGTTGGAGTGTTGTGGGGATCGAACTAGTGCAACCGGAGGATGACAGCTTGGTGGAAGCAGTCACTTAAAGAACTGAGCTAGGGCCAGGTCCAGGAATAAAACAAACTTGCTCGGGCCTTTCTTCTTAACGGCCAAAATGGGACCCAGATGTGCCAGGCCAGAAATCCAAAGGTGTATCTCATTCTCTCCACTGTTGGATGTCAGTTTCCAATGGTGAATCTTTGCGGGGAATACTCCTGAGATGGCCTAGGGCCTTGGCGAAACCTTTTCCCCATGCAGCCCCCAACAGGACTTCCTTTCGCCAATTCTACTGGAAAAACGCATTCATAAACGCATCACCAGCTGGGGAGTCTCGTTGGAAATACTGGAAAATTTTTGCATCGAGTTCCATGGAGAGAACAAGAGGAGATGGATTTCTTTTTAATTTTCTTAAAATTGAGAAAATAAATAATTTTTAAAAATTAATTTTAATGGACCGGGGTGTGAGCTCAGAGTAATGAGCACTTCCCTGGCAACGGAAAGGGCCTGAGTTCACTTCCTGGTTCTGCCAAAAAAATTATTGTAAATTATTTAAATTAATAGTGGTAAGGCTCAATGAACAGGGATTTGAAACACAGCCTCCTGAATCGCAGTGCTCTGAATCAATAGACTCGCCGGGACATCAGGTCACATGAACAGTGGAATTGGGAAGGCTACTTCTCTCCCCTTGACTGCTACAGGACCCAATTCGCCAGTCTAGTGAAGTCATTCAACGTTCTATGTAGAAATGACGGTATTAAGCTGTGGCACGAGAAAAAGAGTTTTTTCTCCTCATAGAACTCAGACTCCGAACACCAATATAGGCTGAGTTCTATGTGGAGAGGGTCCAGCTAAATGCTAGGGATTTTCTGAAGCTGGAACTTCGTAAGGATGCTCCAGTCTAATGGCACAATTTAAATTTCTGGTCCAAATTCCTTTGGCTATATCAACCATCACAATGTAATCGACCTCCGGTCCCTGAGAAAGCATTCTCCTTGAAATTAAAGCCGACCGCTCCAAAATTTTCTAGAAAAAATGCAATAAGGAATTATGTGGGGCTCCTTGAATGATTTCAGGGCACGTTTGGCTGGATGGAATGTTGTCGGGATCGAACTAAAGCAACCGGAGGCTGACAGCTTGGTGGAAGCAG
>NW_004524908.1:182190-185326 GCF_000260255.1 Octodon degus
CCACTTAAAGAACTGAGCTAGGGCCAGGCCCCCGACTCAAATACACTTGCTCAGCCCTTGCTCTTTAAGGGCCACAATGGGAGCCAGCTGTGCCAGGCCTGAAATCCCCAGGTGCCTCTCATTCTCTCCATCCAAGGATTTCAGTTTCCAAGGGTGAATCTTTGCTGGGGAAAATTCCAGAAAGGGGCGCTCCTAAGCGTTTTCCCCTAGACAGCCCCAACAGGACTTCCGTTCCCAATTCAACTAGAAAACGCATTCATGAATACATCAACAGTAGGCGAGTCTCGTCGGAAATACTGGAAAATTCTTCCATCAAGTTCCATGGAGGGACCAAGAGGAGAAGGATTTCTTTTTAATTCTCTCAAAAATTAAAGAAATTTAATATTCAAAAAACTTAAATTGAATGGGCAGGGGAGTTAGTTCAGAGGAGGAAGCACTTCCCTGGAAAGGGAAGGGCCTGAGTTCACTTCCTGGTTCTGCCAAAAAAAAATTATTTTAAATGAATTGTGGAAAGGCTCAAGGAACAGGAATTTGAAACACAGCCTCCTGAATGGCTTTGCTCTGACTCCATAGGCTCGGTAGGACCTCAGGTCACGGGCACAGCCTAATTCGGAAGGCTCTTTCTGTCCCCTTTACTGCTACGGGACCCAATTCACCCGTCTAGGGAAGGTATTCACCGTTCAATGTAGAAATGACATATTTGAAGCAATGGTACGAGAAAAAGAGATCTTTCTCCTCTTAGAACTCACCTCCGAATTCTGAAAGTGTTTGGAGGCTCAGTACTAAGAGGAGAAAGTCCAGCTGAATGCTAGGCCTCTTCTGAAGCTGGGCCTTCTTAAGGCTGCTGTAGTCTCCAGGCAAAAATGGAATTTCTGGTCCAAATTCTTTTGTCTACCTCAGCCATCACCATGTAATCCGTGCCCGATCACTGAGAAAACATTCTCCCTGAAGTTCCAGCCTCCCACTCCCAGTCTTTCTAGAAAAGAAATGGAATAAGGGTTTTTTTTTCTCCTCGAATGCCATCAGGGCACTTTTGGATTGTTGGAGTGTTGTGGGGATCCAACTAGAGCAACCGGAGGATGACAGCTTGGGGGAAGCAGTCAAGTAAAGAACTGAGCTATGGCTAGAACAACGAATAAAACACACTTGCTCGGCCCTTTTTCTTAACGGCCAAAATGGGACCCTGATATGCCAGGCCAGAAATCCAAAGGTGTATCTCATTCTCTCCACCATAGGATTTCAGTTTCCAAGGGTGAATCTTTGCGGGGAATACTCCGGAGATGGTCCAGGCCCTTGGCGAAACCTTTTCCCCGAGACATCCCCCAACAGGACTTCCTTTCCCCAATTCTACTGGAAAAGGCATTCATGAATATATCACCAGAAGGTGAGTCTCGTCGGAAATACTGGAAAATTCTTGCATTGAGTTCCATGGAGAGAACAAGAGGAGATGAATTTCTCTTTAATTTTCTTAAAAATTAAAAAAAAAACCCTAATTTTAAAAAATTAATTTTAATGGCCTGAGGAATGAGCTGAGTAATGAGCACTTCCCTGGCAAGGGAAAGGGCCAGAGATCACTTCCTGATTTTGCCAAAAAAATTATTGTAAACTATTTAAATTAATAGTCTTAAGGCTCAAGGGACAGGGATTTGAAACACAGTCTTCTGAATCGCAGTGCTCTGAGTCAATAGGCTCAGTGGTACATCAGGCAACAGGCATAGAGCAATTGTGAAGGCTCTTTCTATCCTCTCTACTGCTACAGGACCCAATTTGCCAGTCTGGTGAAGGCATTCACCGTACTATCTAGAAATGACAGTTTTAAGCTATGGCACGAGAAAAAGAGGTCTTTCTCCACGTAGAACACAGCCTCAGCACACTACAGTGTTCGGTGGCTGAGATCTACGAGGAGAAAGTCCAGCTGAATACTAGGGATTTTCTAAAGCTGGACCTTCGTGAGGATGCTGCAGTCTAATGGCACAATTTAAGTTTTTGGTCCAAATTCCTTTGGCTATCTCACACATCACCATGTAGTCCATGCCTTGTCGCTGAGAAAACATTCTCCCTGAAGTTCCAACCTCCCACTCCCAGTGTTTCTAGAAAAGAAATGGAATAAGGGTTTTTTTTTTCTCCTTGAATGCCTTCAGGGCACTTTTGGATGGTTGGAGTGCTGTGGGGATAGAACTAGAGCAACCGTAGGCTGACCGCTTGGTGGAAGCAATCACTTAAAGAACTGAGCTAGGGCCAGGTCCACGAATAATACACACTTGCTTGGCCCTTTATTCTTAACGGCCAAAATGGGAAACAGATGTGCCAGGCCAGAAATCCAAAGGTGTATCTCATTGTCTGTACTGGAGGATTTCAGTTTCCAAGTGTGAATATTTGTGGGGAATACTCCGAAGATGATCTTGGATCTTGGCGAAACCTTTTCCCCGAGACATCCCCCAACAGGACTTCCTTTCCCCAATTCTACTGGGAAACGCATTCATGAATACATCACCAGCAGGCGAGTCTCCTCAGAAATAGTGGAAAATTCTTGCATCGAGTTCCATGGAGACAACAAGAGGAGATGGATTTCTTTTTAATTTTCTTAAAAATTGAAAAAAATTAATTTTAAAAAATGAATTTTAATGGGCCGGGGAGTGAGCTCAGTGTAATGAGCAATTCCATGGCAAGGGAAAGGGCCAGAGTTCACTTCCTGGTCCTGCCAAATAAATAATTGCAAATTATTTAAGTTAATAATGGTAAGTCTCAAGGAATTGGATTTGAAACACAGTCTCCTGAATCGCAGTGCTCTGAATCAATAGGCTTGGCGGGATATCAGGTCACAGGCACAGCGGAATTGGAAAGGCTCTTTCTCTCCCCTTTACTGGTACGGGACCCAATTCGCCAGTCTAGTGAAGGCATTCACTCTTCTATGTAGAAATGACGGTTTTAAGCTATGGCATGAGAAAAAGAGGTCTTTCTTCTAGTAGAACTCAGGCCCCGAGGTGTTAGGAGGCTGTGTTCTACGAGGAGACGGTCTAGCTAAATGCTAGGGATTATGTGAAGCTGGACCTTCATAAGGATGCTCCAGTCTAACGGCACAATTTAAATTTCTGGTCCAAATTCCTTTGGCTACCTCACCCATCACCATGTACTC
>NW_004524908.1:185496-196063 GCF_000260255.1 Octodon degus
GTGTTGTGGGGATCCAACTAGAGCAACCGGAGGCTGACAGCTTGGTGGAAGCAGCCACTTAAAGAACTGAGCTAGGGCCAGGCCCCCGACTCAAATACACTTGCTCAGCCCTTGCTCTTTAAGGGCCACAATGGGAGCCAGCTGTGCCAGGCCAGAAAACCCCAGGGGCTTCTCATTCTCTCCATGGAAGGATTTCAGTTTCTAAGGGTGAATCTTTGCTGGGGAAAATCCCCCGAAGGGGCCGCACCTAAGCGTTTTCCCCTACACAGCCCCAACGGGACTTCTGTTCCCAATTCAACTGGAAAACGCATTCATGAATACATCACCAGCAGGCGAGTCTTGTTGGAAATACGGGAAAATTCTTCGATCGAGTTCCATGGCGAGAAGAATAGCAGAAGGATTTCTTTTTAACTTTCATAAAAATTAAAAAAAATTTAATATTTAGAAAATTAAATTGAGTGGGCAGGGGAATTAGTTCAGAGGAATAAGCACTTCCCTGGCAAGGGAAATGGCCTGAGGTCACTTCCTCGTTCTGCCAAAAATTATTTTAAATTAATTGTGGTAATGCTCAAGGAACAGGGATTTGAAACACAGCCTCCTGAATCGCAGCTCTATGAATCAGTAAGCTCGGCGAGCCATCAGGTCACTGGCACAGCGGAATTGGGAAGGCTCTTTTTCTCCCCTTTACTGCGACAGGACCCAATTCGCCAGTCTAGTGAAGACATTCACCGTTCTATGTAGAAATGACGGTTTTAAGCTATGGCATGAGAAAAAGAGCTCTTTCTCCTCATAGAACTCATGCCTCGAACACTAAGGTGTTCGGAGTCTGAGTTCTACTAGGAGACGTTCCAGCTAAATGCTAGTAATATTCTGAAGCTGGACCTTCGTAAGGATGCTCCAGTCTAATGGCACAATTTAAATTTCTGGTCCAAATTCCTTTGGCTACCTCACCCGTCACCATGTAATCCGCACCTGGTCCCTGAGAAAACATTCTCCTTGAAGTTCCAGACGCCCACTCCCAGTTTTTTCTAGAAAAAAATGCAATAAGAATTTTTTGGGTCCTTTGAATGCCTTAAGGGCACTTTTGGCTCGCTGGAGTGTTGTGGGGATCCAACTAGAGCAACCGGAGGCCGACACTTTGGTGGAAGCAGCCACTTAAAGAACTGAGTGAGGGACAGGCCCCTTACTCAAGTACACTTGCTCAGGCCTTGCTCTTTAAGTGCCGCAATGGGAGCCGAGTGTGCCATGGCTGAAATACCCATGAGCTTCTCATTCTCTCCATTGAAGGATTTCAGTTTAAAAGGGTGAATCTTTGCTGGGGAAAATCCCCAGAAGGGGGGGCTCCTAAGCATTTTCCCCTAGACAACGCCCAAGTGGACTTCTGTTCCAAATTCTACTAGAAAACGCATTCATGAATACATCATGAGCATGCGAGTCTCGTTGGAAATACTGGAAAATTCTTCCATCGAGTTCCATGGAGAGAACAAGAGGGGAAGGATTTCTTTTTAATTTTCTTAAAAATTAAAAAAAAATTAAGATTTGGAAAATTAAATTGAGTGGGCAGGGGAGTTAGTTCAGAGGAATAAGCACTTCCCTGACAAGGGAAAGGGCCTGAGTTCCCTTCCTGGTTCTGCCAAAAAAATTATTTTAAATTAATTGTGGTAAGGCTCAATGAACAAGGATTTGAAAGACAGCCTCCTGAACCGCAGTGCTCTGACTCAATAGGCTTGGCAGGACCTCAGGTCAGGGGCACAGCAGAATTCGAAAGGCTCTTTCTCTCCCCTTTACTGCTACAGGACCCGATTCGCCCGTCTAGTGAAGTTATTCACCGTTCAATGTAGAAATGACACTTTCGAAGCAATGGTATGAGAAAAAGAGATCTTTCTCCTTTGAGAACTCCCCTCCAAACTGTGAAAGTGTTTGGAGGCTGAGTCCTAAGACGAGAAAGTCCAGCTAAATGCTAGGCCTCTTCTGAAGCAGGGCCTTGTTAAGGCTGCTCTAGTCTCCAGGCAAAAATGGAATTTCTGGTCCAAATTCTTTTGGCTACCTCAGCCATCACCATGTAATCCGTGCCCGATCACTGAGAAAATATTCTTCCTGAAGTTCCAGCCTCTCACTCCCAGTCTTTCTAGAAAAGAAATGGAATGAGGGTATTTTTTTCTCCTCGAACGTCTTCAGGGCACTTTTGGATGGTTGGAGTAGTGGGGATCCAACTAGAGCAACCGGAGGATGACAGCTTGGTGGAAGCAGTCACTTAAAGAACTGAGCTATGGCTAGATCCATGAATAAAACAGACTTGCTCGGCCCTTTTACTTAACGGCCAAAATGGGACCCTGATGTGCCAGGCCAGAAATCCAAAGGTGTATCTCATTCTCTCCACCTTAGGATTTCAGTTTCCAAGGGTGAAACTTTGCGGGGAATACTCCCGAGATGGTCTAGGCCCTTGGTGAAACCTTTTCCCCGAGACATCCACCAACAGGACTTCCTTTCCCCAATTCTACCGGAAAAGGCATTCATGAATACATCACCAGCAGGCGAGTCTCATCGGAAATACTGGAAAATTCTTGCATCGAGTTCCATGGAGAGAACAAGAGGAGAAGGATTTCTCTTTAATTTTCTTAAAAATTAAAAAAATTAATTAAAAAAATTAATTTTAATGGCCTGAGGAATGAGCTCAGAGTAATGAGAACTTCCCTGGCAAGGGAAAGGTCCAGAGATCACTTCCTGGTTTTGCCAAAAAAATTATTGTAAATTATTTAAATTAATAGTGGTAAGGCTCAAGGAACAGGGATTTGAAACACAGCCTCCTGAATCGCAGTGCTCTGAATCAATAGGCTCGGCGGTACATGAGGTAACAGGCACAGAGCAATTGGGAAGG
Source organism: Octodon degus (assembly GCF_000260255.1). Taxonomy (NCBI): domain Eukaryota; kingdom Metazoa; phylum Chordata; class Mammalia; order Rodentia; family Octodontidae; genus Octodon; species Octodon degus. The sequence continues at coordinate 188,375 of NW_004524908.1, forward strand.
CTCTTTCTCTCCCCTTTACTGCTTTGGGACCCAATTTGCCAATCTGGTGAAGGCATTCATCGTTCTATGTAGAAATGACGGTTTTAAGCTATGGCAGGAGAAAAAGAGGTCGTTCTCCTCTTAGAACATAGCCTCCGCACACTACAGTGTTCACAGGCTGAGGTATACGAGGAGAGCGTCCAGCTAAATACCAGGGATTTTCTGAAGCTGGACCTTCATAAGAATGCTCCAGTCTAATGTCACAATTTAAATTTGTGGTCCAAATTTCTTTGGCTACCTCACCCATCACCATGTAATCCATGCCTGGTCACTGAGAAAACATTCTCCCTGAAGTTCCAGCCTCCCCCTGCCAGTCTGTCTAGAATAGAAATGGAATAAGTGTTTTTTTTTTTTTTTCACCTCGAATGCCTTCAGGGCACTTTTCGCTAGTTAGAGTGTTGTGGGGATCCAACTAGAGCAATCAGAGTCTGAGCGCTTGGTGGAAGCAATCACTCAAAGATCTGAGCGAGGGCCAGGACCATGAATAATACACACTTCCTTGGCCCCTTATTCTTAATGGCCAAAATGGGACCCATTGGTGCCAGGCCTGAAATCAGAAGGTGTATCTCAATCTCTACTGTAGGATTTCTGTTTCCAATGGTGAATCTTTGCGGGGAATACTCCTGAGATGGTCTAGGACCTTGGCGAAACCTATTCCCCGACATAGCCCCCAACAGGAATTCGTGTCACCAATTCTAGTATAAAACGCATTCATGAATACATTACCAGCTGGCGAGTCTCTTCGGAAATACAGGAAAATTCTTGCATCAAGTTCCATGTAGAGAACAAGAGGAGATGGATTTCTTTTTAGTTTTCTTAAAAATGTGAAAATAAATAATTTTAAAAAAATGAATTTTAATGGGCCGGGGAGTGAGCTCAGAGTAATGAGCACTTCCCTGGCAAGGGAAAGGATCTGAGTTCAATTCCTGGTTCTGCCAAAAAAATTATTGTAAATTATTTAAACTAATAGTTGTCGGGCTGAAGGAACAGGGATTTGAAACACAGCCTCCTGAATCGCAGTGCTCTGAATCAATAGGCTTGGCGGGACATCAGGTCACAGGCACAGCAGAATTGGGAAGGCTCTTTCACTCCCCTTTACTGCTACGGGACCCAGTTAGCCATACTATTGAAGGCATTCACCGTTCTACGTAGAAATGACGGTTTTAAGCTATGGCAAGAGAAAAAGAGGTATTTCTCCTCGTAGAACTTTAGTGTTGAGAAGCTGAGTTGTACGAGAAGATCAGCTAAATGCTTGGATTTTCTGAAGCTGGAACTTCGCAAGCATGCAGCAGTCTAACGTCACAATTTAAATTTTTTGTCCGAATTCCTTTGGCTATACCAACCATCACCAAGTAATCCGCGCCCGGTCCCTGAGAAAGCATTCCCCTTGAAGTTAAAGCCGACCGCTCCAAAATTTTCTAGAAAAAATGCAATAAGGACTTATGTGGGGCTCCTTGAATGCCTTCAGGGCAATTTTGGCTGGCTGGAGTGTTGCTGGGATCGAACTAGAGCAACCGGAGGCTGACAGATTGGTGGAAGCATCTACTTAAAGAACTGAGCTAGGGCCAGGCTCCCACCTCAAATACACTTGCTCAGCCCTTGCTTTTTAAGGGCCACAATGGGAGCCTGCTGTGCGAGGCCTGAAATCCCTAGGTGCTTCTCATTCTCTCCATACAACGTTTTCAGTTTCCAAGGGTGAATCTTTGCTGGGGAAAATTCCATAATGGGGCGCTCCTAAGTGTTTTCCCCTAAACAGCCCCAACAGGACTTCCGTTCCCAATTCAACTTGAAAACGCATTCATGAATACATCACCAGCAGGCGAGTGTCGTCGGAAATGCTGGAAAATTCCTCCATCGAGTTCCATGGAGAGAACAAGAGGAGAAGGATTTTTTTTAATTTCTTAAAAATTAAAAATAAAATGTATATGTAGAAAATTAAATTGAATGGGCAGGGGAGATAGTTCAGAGGAAGAAGCACTTCCCTGGCAAGGGAAAGTTCCAGAGTTCACTTCCTGGTTCTGCCAAAATATTATTTTAAATTAATTGTGGTAAGGCTCAAGGAACAGGGATATGAAATACAGCCTCCAGAATTGCTTTGCTCTGACTCCATAGGCTCGGTAGGACCTCAGGTTACGGGCACAGCCGAATTCGGAAGTCTCTTTCTTACCCTTTACTACTACGTGACCCGATTTGCCTGTCTAGTGAAGGTATTCACCGCTCAATGTAGAAATGACACTTTTGAAGCAACGGTACGAGAAAAAGAGATCTTTCTCCTCTTAAAACTCACCTCCGAACTCAAAAGTGTTTGGAGTCTCAGTCCTAAGAGGAGAAAGTCCATCTAAATGCTAGGCCTCTTCCGAAGCTGGGCCTTCCTAAGGCTGCTCTAGTCTCCAGGCAAAAATGGAATTTCTGGTCCAAATTCCTTTGGCTACCTCAGGCAGCACCATGTAATCCATGCCCGGTCACTGAGAAAACATTCTCCCTGAAGTTCCAGCCTCCCACTCCCAGTCTTTCTAGAAAAGAAATGGAATAAGGGTTTTTATTTCTCCTAGAATGCCTTAAGGGCACTTTGGCTGGTTGGAGTGTTGTGGGGATCCAACTAGAGCAACCAGAGGATGACAGCTTGGTGGAAGCAGTCACTTAAAGAACTGAGCAATGACTAGGTCCATTATTACAACACACTTGCTTGGCCCTTTCTTCTTAAAGGCCAAAATTGGACCCAGATGTGCCAGGCCAGAAATCTAAAGGTGTATCTCATTCTCTCCATCGTAGGATTTCAGTTTCCAAGGGTGAATCTTTGCGGGGAGTACTCCCGACATGGTCTTGCCCCTTTGCGAAAGCTTTTCCACGAGACAGCTCCCAACAGAACTTCCTTTCGCCAATTCTACTGGAAAACAGAATCATGAATACATCACCAGCAGGTGAGTCTCCTCGGAAATAGTGGAAAATTCTTGCATCGAGTTCCATGGAAAAAGAAGAGGAGAAAAATTTCTTTTTAATTTTCTTAAAAATTAAAAAAATGAGTTTTAAAACATTAATTTTAATGGCCCAGGGAGTGAGCTCAGAGTAATGAGCACTTCCCTGGCAAGCGAAAGGGCCAGAGTTCACTTCCTGATTCTGCCAAAAAAATTATTATAAATTATTTAAATTAATAGTGGTAAGACTCAAGGAACAGGGATTTGAAACACAGCCTTGTGAATTGCAGTGCTCTGAATCAATAGGCTCGGTGGGACATCAGGTCACAGGCACAGCGGAATTGGGAAGGCTGTTTCTCTCCCCTTTACTGCTACGGGACCCAATTCGCCAGTGTAGTGAAGGCATTCACCGTTCTATGTAGAAATGACGGTTTCAAACTATGGCATGAGAAAAAGAGGTCTTTATCCTCATAGAACTCAGGCCACGAACACTAAGGTGTTCGGAGGCTGAGTTCTACGAGGAGAGGTTCCAGTTAAATGCTGGGATATTCTGAAGCTGGACCTTCGTAAGCATGCTCCATTCTAACGGCACAATTTACGTTTCTGGTCCAAATTTCTTTGGCTACCTCACCCATCACCATGAAATCCACACTCTGTCCCTGAGAAAACATTCTCCTTGAAGTTGCAGCTGCCCGCTCCCATTTTTTTCTAGAAAAAAATGCAATAAGAATTTTTTGGTGCCCTTTGAATGCCTTTACGACACTTTTGGCTGGCTGGAGTGTTCTGGGGATCCAACTAGAGCAACCGGAGGCTGACAGCTTGGTGGAAGCAGCCAGTTAGAAACTGAGCTAGGGCCAGGCCCCCGACTCAAATACACTTGCTCAGCCCTTGCTCTTTAAGGGCCACAATGGGAGCCGGCTGTGCCAGGCCTGAAATCCCCAGGTGCTTCTCACTTTCTCCATCGAAGTATTTCAGTTTCCAAGGGTGAATCTTTGCTGTGGAAAATCCCCCGAAGGCGGCGCTCCTAACCGTTTATCCCGAGACAGCCCTCTACAGGACTTCCGTTCCCAATTCAACTGTAAAACACATTCATTAATACATCTTCAGCAGGCGAGTCTTGCCGTAAACAGTGGAAACTTCTTCCATCGAGTTCCATGGAGAGAACTCGATGGAAGAAGTTTTAATTTTCTTAAAAATAAAAAAAAACCTTAATGTTTAGAAAATTAAATTTATTGGGCAGGGGATATAGTTCAGAGGAATAAGCATTTGCCTGTCAAGGGAAAATGCCTGAGTTCACTTCCTGTTTGTGCCAACAAATTATTTTAAATTAAATGTGGTAAGGCTCAAGAAACAGGGATTTGAAACACAGCCTCCAGAATTGCTAAGCTCTGAGTCCATGCGCTTGGCAGGACCTCAGGTCACGGGCACAGCCGAATTCAGAAGGCTCTTTCTCTCCCCTTTACTGCTACAGGACCCGATTCACCCGTCTAGTGAAGGTATTTACCGTTCAATGTAAAAATGACACTTTCGAAGCAATGTTACTAGAAAAACAGATCTTTCTCCTCTTAGAACTCACCTCCGAACTGTGAAAGTGTTTGGAGGCTGAGTCCTAAGAGGAGAAAGTCCAGCTAAATGCTAGGCCTCTTCTGAAGCTGGCCCTTCTTAAGGCTGTTCTAGTTTCCAGGCAAAATGGAATTTCTGGTCCACATTCCTTTGGCTACCTCAGCCATCACCATGTAATCCATGCCCCGTCACTGAGAAAACATTCTCCCTGAAGTTCCAGCCTCCCACTCCCAGTCTTTCTGGAAAAGAAATGGAATAAGGGTTTTTTTTCTCCTCGAATGCCTCCAGGGCACTTTTGGGTGGTTGGAGTGTTGTGGGGATCCAACTAGAGCAACCAGAGGATGACAGCTTGGTGGAAGCAGTCACTTAAAGAACTGAGCTATGGCTAGATCCATGAATAAAACACACTTTCTCGGCCCTTTTTCTTAATGGCCAAAATGGGACCCTGATGTGCCAGGGCAGAAATCCAAAGGTGTATCTCATTCTCTCCACCATAGGATTTCAGTTTCCAAGCGTGAATCTTTGCGGTGAATACTCCCGAGATGGTCTAGGCCCTTGGCAAAACTTTTCCTCGAGACAGCCCCCAACAGGACTTCCTTTCCCCAATTCTACTGGAAAACGCATTCATGAATACATCACCAGCAGGCGAGTCTCGTCAGAAATACTGGAAAATTCTTGCATCGAGTTCCATGGCGAGAACAAGAGGAGATGGATTTCTTTTTAATTTTCTTAAAAATGTGAAAATTAATAATTTTAAAAAAATTAATTTTAATGGGTCTGGGAGTGAGCTCAGAGTAATGAGCACTTTACTCGCAAGGGAAAGGTCCTGCGTACACTTCCTGGTTCTGCCAAAAAAATTATTGTAAATTATTTAAATTAAACGTGGTAGAGCTCAAGGAACAGGGATTTGAAACACAGTCTCCTGAATCGAAGTGCTCTGAATCAATAGGCTCAGCGGGACGTCTGGTCACAGGCACAGCAGAATTGGGAAGGCTCTTTCACTCCCATTTACTGCTACGGGACCCAATTAGCCAGACTAGTGAAGGCATTCACCGTTCTATGTAGAAATGACGGTTTTAAGCTATGGCACGAGAAAAAGAGGTCTTTCTCCTCGTAGAAATTTAGAGTTGAGAGGCTGAGTTGTACGAGGAGAAGGTCCAGCTAAATGCTAGGCATTTTCTGAAGCTGGACCTTCACAAGCTTGCTCCAGTCTAATGTCACAATTTAAATTTCTGGTCCAAATTCCTTTGGCTATATCAACCATCACTAAGTAATCCGCGCCCGGTCCCTGAGAAAGCATTCTCCTTGAAGTTAAAGGCAAACGCTCCAAAATTTTCTAGAAAAAATGCAATAAGGACTTATGTGGGGCTTCTTGAATGCCTTCAGGGCACTTTTGGCTGGCTGGAGTTTTGTGGGGATCGAACTAGAGCTACCGGAGACTGACAGCTTGGTGGAAGCAGCCACTTAAAGAACTGAGCTAGGGCCAGGCCGCCGCCTCAAATACACTTGCTCAGCCTTTGCTCTTTAAGGGCCACAATGGGAGCCTGCTGTGCAAGGCCTGAAATCCCCAGGTGCTTCTCATTCTCTCCATCCAAGGATTTCAGTTTCCAAGGGTGAATCTTTGCTGGGGAAAATTCCATAAGGGGGCGCTCCTAAGCGTTTTCCCCTAGACAGCCCCAACAGGACTTCCGTTCCCAATTCAACTGGAAAACGTATTTATGAATACATCACCAGCAGACGAGTCTTGTCGTAAACAATGGAAAATTCTTCCATCGAGTTCCATGGAGAGAACACGAGGAGAAGGATTTATTTTTAATTTTCTTAAAAGCAAAAAAAAAAAAAACTTAATATTTAGAAAATTAAATTGAGTGGGCTGCGGAGTTTTTTCGGAGGAATAAGCACTTCCCTGGCAAGGGAAGGGGCCTGATTCACTTCCTTGTTCTGCCAAAAAATTATTTTATATTAACTGTAGTGAGACCCAGCCCTAGCCCAGGTTTGGTGAGTGTGCGGAGAGCTTCCTGCTACCCTGTGTCGGCGGCACCAGTCCCAGCCCATGGGCTGAGTGGGCCGGACCCTCTCCCAGCCCCTTGGGCCCCCCCCACCACTCCTGCTGTGCCTCCCCCACCCCGCCCTCCGAGTAGGAATTTTTGCCCCGTCCCGGAGTCCCCAGACTCAATCCTAGCACACGTCCCGTGAGTGTGTGCAGAGAGCTTCCTCTTCCTCCTACTTCACCTTGCCCCCTCCAGGCACAGCTCAGGACTGACATACAAACCTAAAGTGTAATCCTGCAGCTGCAATCCCTGCAGGGGAGAATTTAGAGAATAGATCCAACCAGCTAGTCCAGGAACAGAACATCTCGCCACAGGGGAACAACAGGTTCACCCTTTAGGGCAGCAGCGGGAAGGATTGAGCACAGCAGCCAGACCCAAGCCAGACGCAGCTGGATAAGTCTAAACTTTGTAGAGCCGCATCTGAACTTCAGTACGTGTGAAGGATATAACTACAGCAAAGATCTACAACAAAGGTCAGAAGACAGTGCTACACAAAAATGATGAGAAGGAACAAAATGCAACCTCAGAATGCAAGCCCACCTGTAACAAGTACAGAGGATACTAACACAGAAAAAATTGGAAATCACACAGCTGAAAGCAATGAATTGGCAGCTTTGGAAATAAAGAAACAGCTGCAGAAAGATATAGAAGACGTCAGATTGGAAATGAGAAAAGAAATCCTTGAATTAATAACATCTGAACTAAACAATCAAATACAGAAACATATGAAAGAAGCCCAGCACCCACACAGAAGAAGTGTGGAGGGCACTAGCTTGTCTCAAATGCGTGAATTAAGAGCATCGATAGTAAATAAGCAACAGCAGAAAGATATAGAAGAAATCAGAGTGCAATTCTTTTCTGAAATAATAAAGCACTCTCAGAACTCATAGCAGATGAATTAAAGAAACAACTACAGAAAGATAGGCAGGAAACGAAATCTGAATAAAAAAACACTGCAGTAGAAGAATTTCTAACTGCTTCTAAAGAAGATATTGATAAAAAAATAGAGGAGATTAGAAAAATGACGGATTTCCTGAATGAGCAAATGAGGAAAGAAATAGATCACATGAAGCAGAGTCAAAGAGATATAGAGGAAATGAAACTCTCAATCACAAGCTTGC
>NW_004524908.1:199428-201239 GCF_000260255.1 Octodon degus
CTGGACTCTTTTAGAATATTTTGCTGAGTTTACACACCTATAATATTCAATAATGGAACTTAGAAAAAATGGGGTATACCGATGAATGTCCATTTTGTCTCTGTGTATTCAAAGTGGTTAGGATAGATATATAGTTGCATTCTCTTAATGAATACAATGACTTGTTGTAATGGTGTTTGTAAATAGGATCACAAGTCCACTTATTGTACAGCAATTAACCACTAAGAAGAATATATGCAGTGTATTATTTGTTGAAACTGTACTACTGATTTGATTTGAGACTGTCTCATTGCTATCTGTTTATCAATAAAACTTTGAAAAAAAAGAAAAAATATAAATAAATAAAAATAAATTCATCGTAGTAAGTCTCAAGGAACAGGGATTTGAAAGACAGCCTCCTGAACCACAGTGCTCTGACTCAACAGGCTAGGCAGGATCTCAGGTCACGAGCACAACAGAATTCGCAAGGCTCTTTCTCTCACCTTTACTGCTACAGGACCCGATTCGCCCGTCTAATAAAGGTATTCACCGTTCAATGTAGAAATGACACTTTCGAAGCAATGGTACGAGAAAAAGAGATCTTTCTCCTCTGAGAACTCAACTCCGAACTCTGAAAATGTTTGGAGGCTGAGTCCTAAGAGGAGAACGTCCAGCTAAATGCTAGGCCTCTTCTGAACCTGGGCCTTCCTAAGGCTGCTCTAGACTCCAGGAAAAATGGAATTTCTGGTCCAAATTCCTTTGGCTACCTCACCCATCACCATGTAATCATTGCCCGGTCACTGAGAAAACATTCTCCCTGAAGTTCCAGACTCCCACTCCCAGTCTTTCTAGAAAAAAAGTGGAATAAGTGTTTTTTTTTATTTTTTTGCTCCTCGAAGGCCTTCAGGGCACTTTTGGCTGGTTGGAGTGTTGTGGGGTTCGAACTAGAGCAACCGGAGGCTGACAGCTTGGTGGATGCAGCCACTTAAAGAACTGAGCAAGGGCCACGACCCCAACTCAAAGACACTTGCTCAGCCCTTGCTCTTTAAGGGCCAAAATGGGAGTCAGCTGTGCCAGGCCTGAAATCCCCAGGTGCTTCTCTTTCTCTCCATCGAAGGATTTCAGTTTCCAAGGTTGAATCTTTGCTGGGGAAAATCCCCCGAAGGGAGAGCTCCTAAGCGTTTTCCCTTAGACATCCCCCAACAGGACTTCCGTTCCCAATTCAACAGGAAAATGCATTCATGAATACATCACCAGCAGGCGAGTCTCTTGGGAATTATTGGAAAATGGTTCCATCGAGTTCCATGGAGAGAACAAGAGGAGAAGGATTTCTTTTTAATTTTCTTAAAAATTAAAAAAATTAATATTTAGAACATTAAATTGTGTGGGCAAGGGATTTAGTTCAGAAGAATAAGCACTTCCCTGTCAAGGGAAAGTGCCTGAGTTCACTTCCTGGTTCTGCCAAAAAGTTATTTTAAATTAATTGTGGTAAGGCGCAAGGAACAGTGATTTGAAACACAGCCTCCTCAATCACAGTGCTCTGAATCAATAGGCTAGGCAGGACCTTAGGGCATGGGCATAGCAGAATTCGGAATGCTCTTTCTCTCCCCTTTACTGCTACGGGACACAATTTGCCATATAAAGCAACAGGCATTGGAGTGACCTGCTTCCTAAAGAAGCTGCAACTTAGCTGGCTATTCTGCATTAAGAACTGACACTTAGAATCATAAATCATGCAGTAGAAACAAGAAGCTCTTCTCAGGGCACTGGAGTCTAGAAACGTGTTTGTGGCTCTTTGCCCATAGGAATGAATGGGAGAGAGAACAAACTTC
>NW_004524908.1:201444-230308 GCF_000260255.1 Octodon degus
ATTAAGAACTCACACTTAGAAACACAAATCATGCAGTAGAAACAAGCAGCTCTCCTCAGGGCACTGGAGTCTAGAAACGTCTTTGTGGCTCTTTGCCCATAGGAATGAATGGGAGAGAGAACAACCTTCTGCAGTTTCTCTACACGTGCAGCTGGAAAGTCTCAAACTTCACGGATGCTTTCTCTTAGGAGACTGAAAGGTTTGCCACTTTTCAAAGAGCGGAACTGAAGTACTTTACTTAAAAATGTGACGTTTTAGCCAGAGTTCTCTGTTGCGCTGTGTACAGGAACAGGTATTTTAGTGCCCTGCTTCCCAAAGAACCTGGAGATTAGGTGGCTCTTCTGCATTAAAAACTCACACTTAGAAATAAAATCATATAGTAGAAACAAGCAGCTCTCCTCGGAGCACTGGAGTCTAGAAACGCGTTTTTGCATCTTTGCGCATAGGAATGAATGGGAGAGAGAAAAATCTTCTGCAGTTTCTCTGCATGTCCAGCAGGAAAGTCACAGATTACATGGATTCTTTCCCTTAGGAGAATGAATGATTTGACACTCTTTTCACAGCGTGGAACTGTGAAGTACTTTAGTTACAAAAGTGACATTTTAGCCAGAGTTCTGTTTTGTCTCATATACAGAAACCGGTATGGAGTGCCCTGATACACAAAGGAACTGAAATTTAGTTGGCTCTTCTACAATAAGTACTCACACATAGAAACAAAAATCATGCAGTAGAAACAAGTAGCTGTGCTCAGGGAACTGGAGTCTAGAACCTTGTTTGTGCCTCTTTGTCCATAGGTATTTAGGGGAGAGAGAACTACCTTCTGCAGTTTCTCTGCACCTCCAGCTGGAAAGTCTCAAACTTCATGATGCTTACTGTTAGAAGACTGAATGATTTCCCACTCTTTTTACAGCGCAGAACTGTGAAGTACGTTAGTTACAAAATGATTAGAGGAACATGCATTGGAGTGCCCTGCTTCAAAAAGCACCTGGAGCTTAGCTGGTTCTTTTGCATTAAGAACACACACTTCGAAACAGGAATCATGCAGTAGAAAGAAGCAGCTCTCCTCAGGGTACTGGAGTCTAGAAATGTGATTGTGGCTCTTTGCCCATTGGAATGAATGGGAGAGAGAACAACCTTATGTAGTTTTTTGGCAACTCCTGCCTGAAAATCACAAACTTCACGGATGCTTTCTGTTAGGTGACTGAATGATTTTCCACTCTTTTCACAGAGCAGAATTGTGAAGTACTTTAGTTACGAAAGTGAATACAGGAACAGGAATTGGAGTGCCCTGCTTCCCAAAGAATTTGAGCTTTGGTGCCTCTTCTGGTTTAAGAACCCCTAGTGTGAAACACAAATCTTGCAGTACAGAGAAGCAGCTATCTTCAGGGTACTGGATTCTAGAAAAGTGTTTGTGCTACTTTGCCCATAGAAATGAATGTGAGTGAGAACACCCTTCTGCAGTTTCTCTGCACCTCCAGCTGGAAAGTCACAAACTTCACGGATGCTTTCTCTTAGGAGACTGAATGATGTGCCACTCTTTCCGAAGCAGCGAACTGTGAAGTACTTTAGTTACAACTGTGACATTTTAGCCAGAGTTCTGTGTTGCGCTGTATGCTGGAACAGGCATTGGTATACCCTGCTTCCCAAAGAAGATGGAGTTTAGCTGGCTCTTCTGCATTAAGAACTCACACTTAGAAACAAAATTCATGGAGTAGAAACAAGCAGCTCTCCTCAGTGCACTGGAGTCTTGAAACTTGTTTGTTGCTCTTTGACCATACAAACAAATGGAAGAAACAACAACCTTATACATTTTTTCTACACCTGCAGCCTGAAAGTCACAAACTTCACCTATGCTTTCTGTTAGGAGACTGAATGATTTGCCACTCTTTAGAGCACGGAACTGTGAAGTACTTTAGTTATGAAAGTGAATACTGGAACAGGAATTGGAGTGTCCTGCTTGCCAAAGAAGCTTGAGCTTAGCAGCCTCTTCTGCTTTAAGAACTCACAGTTTGAAACAGAAATCTTGCAGTAGAGACTAGCAGCTCTCTTCAGGGCAACGGAGTCTAGAAACCTGTTTGTGCTACTTTGCCCATAGGAATGAATGTGAGAGAGAACAACCTTCTGGAGTTTATCTGCAACTCCAGATGGAAAGTCACAAACATCACAGATGATTTCTCTTAGGAGACTGAATGATTTGCCACACTTTTCAAAGCAGGGCACGGTGAAGTACTTTAGTTACAAAACTGAGGTTTTAGCCAGAATTCTGTTTTGCGTTCTATACAGGAAGAGGCATTGCAGGGCCCCCAAAGAAGCTGGACTTTGGTGGCTCTTCTGCATTAAGAACTCATACTTAGAAACCCAAATCATGCAATAGACAGAAGCACCTCTCCTCAATGCACTGGAGTCTAGAATCGTGTTTGTGGCTCTTTGCCCATTGGAATGAAAAGGAGACAGATCATCTTCTGCAGTTTCTCTGCACCTCCAGTTGGAAAGTCACAAACGTCACGGATGCTTTCTACTAGGAGACTGAATGATTTGACAGTCTTTTCACAGCACAGAACTGTGAAGTACTTAATTTACAAAAGTGATGTTTTAGCCAGAGTTCTGTGTTGCGCCTATACAGGAAATTGCATTGGAGTGCCCTGCTCCCTAAAGAAGCTGGAGCTTAGCTGGCTCTTCTGCATTAAGAACTCACAGTTATAAACACAAGTCATGCAGTATAAACAAGCAGCTCTCCTCTGCTCATCGGAGCACAGAAACGTGTTTGTTCCTCTTTACCCATAGGATAGAATTGGAGAGAGAAAAACCTTCTGAAGATTCTCTGCACCTCCAGCTGGAAAGTCACAAACTTCACGAATGCTTTCTGTTAGGAGACTGAATTATTTGCCACTCTTTTCACAGCGTGGAACTCTGAAGTACTTTAGATACAAAAGTGCCTACAGGAACAGGCATTACAGTGCCCGGCATCCCAAAGACGCTGGAGCTTAGCTGGCTCTTCTGCATTAAGAACTCACACTTAGAAACACAAATCATGCAGTATGAACAAGCAGCTCTCCTAAGTTCACTGGAGTGTATAAATGTGTTTGTGTCTCTTTTTCCATAGGAATGAATGGGAGAGAGAATAATCTTCTGCAGTTTCTCTGCACCTCCACTTGGAAAGTCACAAACATCACGTATGCTTTCTCTTAGGGGACTGAATGATTTGCCACTCTTTTCACAGCACTGCCCTGTGAAGTACTTTAGTTACAAAAGTGACGTTTTAGCCAGAGTTCTGTATTGTGCCGTATACAGGAAACAGCATTGGAATGCACTGCTTCCCAAAGAAGCAGGAGCTTAGCTGGCTCTTCTGCACTACGAACTCACAATTAGAAACACAAATCATGCTGTAGAATCCAGCAGCTCTCCTCAGAAACTGGAGGCTATAAACTTGTTTTTGCCTCTTTAGCCTTAGGAATGAATAGGACAGAGAAAAACCTTCTGCAGTTTTTATGCACCTCCAGCTGGAAAGTCACGATCTTTACGGATGCCTTCTCTTAGCAGGCTGAATGATTTGCTACTGTTTGCAAAGCGCAGAACTTTGAAGTGCTTTAGTTACAAATTGATGTTTTAGTCACAGTTCTCTGTTGCGCAGTATACAGTTACAGGCATTGGAGTGTCCTGCTTGCCAAAGAAACTGGAGCATAGGTGGCCCTTCTTCATTCAGAACTCACACTTGGAAGCAAAAATCATTCTTTAGAAACAAGCAGCTCTCTACAGGGAACTGGAGTCTAGAAACGTGCTTCTGGCTTATTGCCCATACGAACGAATGGAAGAGAGAACAACCTTCTGCAGTTTCTCGGCACCTCCAGCAGGAATGTCACAAACATCACGAATGCTTTCTGTTGGTAGACTGAATGATTTTCCAGTCTTTTAACAGCGCAGAACTGTGAAGTACTTTGATTGCAAAATTAAGGTTTTAGCCAGAGTTATGTGTTGTTCCATATACAGAGCAGGCATTGGAGTGCCTGCTTCCCAAAGAAGCTGGAGCTTCTCCGGCTCTTCTGCATTAAGAACTCACACTTAGAAACATAAATCATGCAGTAGAAAGAATCAGCTCTCCTCAGGGCACTGGAGTCTAGTAACGTGTTTCTCCAACTTTTCCCATAGGAATGTATGGTTGAGAGAACAAACTTTTGCAGTATCTCTGCACCTCCCGCTGGAAAGACTCAGACGTCACGGATGATTTCTGTTAGGAGACTGAATGGTATGCCACTCTTTTCACAGCGTGGAACTTTAAAGTACTTTAGTTATAAAAGGGACTACAGGATCAATCATTGGAATGCCCTGATTCTAAAAGAAGCTGGAGCTTAGCTGGCTATTCTGCATTAAGAAGCCAAACATAGACACAGGAATCCTGCAGCAGAAATTATCAGCTCTCCTCAGTGTACTGGAGTCTGGAAAGGAGTTTGTGGCTCTTTGTGCCAAGGAATGAATGCAAGAGAGAACAAGATTCTGCATTTTCTCTGCACCTCCAGCTGGAAAATCACAAAAATCACGAATGCTTTGTCTTAGGAGACTAATTTACCACTGTTTGGAGAGCGTCAAACTCTGAAGTACTTTCGTTACAAAAGTGACGTTTAAGCAAGAGTTCGCTATTGCGCCATATACAGGAACAGGGATAGCAGTACACTGCTTGCCAAAGAAGCTGTAGCTCACGTGGCTCTTCTGCATTAAGAACTCACACTGAGAAACAGAAATCATGCAGTAGAAACAATCAGCTCTCCTCAGGGTGCTGGAGTCTATAAACGTGTTTATGCCCCTTTGCTCATTGGAATGAAAGGGAGAGACAAAACCTTCTGCACTTTAGCTGCACCACCTGGTGGAAAGTCACAAACTTCACGGATGCTTTCTCTTAGGAGACTGAATGCTTCGCCACTCTTTTCTAAGCGGCTAACTGTGAAGTACTTTAGTTACAAAAGTGTCATTTTAGCCAGAATTCTGTTTTAAGCCGTACACAGGATTAGGTATGGGAGTGCCCTGCTTGCCAAAGAAGTTGGAGCTTAGGTGTGTCTTCTGCATTAAGAACTCACACTTATAAACAGAAATCATGCATTAGAAACACGCAGCTCTCCTCAGGGTGCTGGAGTCTAGAAACATGTTTGTTGCTTTTGAATATAGGAATGAATGGTAGAGAGATCAACCTTCTGCAGTTTCTCTGCACGTCAAGCTGGAAAGTTACAAACTTCAGGAATGCTTTCTGTTAGGAGACTGAATGATTTGCTACTCTTTTTATAGCTAGGAACTGTGAAGTAATTTAGTTACAGAAGTGAAATTTTAGACAGAATTCTGTGTTGCGCCATGTCCAACAACAGGAATTGGGGTGCGCTGCTTGCCAAATAAGCTGGAGGTTAGCTGCCCCTTCGGCTTTAAAAACTCACACTTAAACACACAAATCTTGCAGGAGAGAGAAGCAGCTGCACTCAGGGCACTTTAAAATAGAAACATGTTTGTGCCCCTTTGCCCATAGGAATGAATGGGAGAGAGAACAAACTTCTGCAGTTTCTCTGCACCTCCAGCTGGAAATTCACAAACTTCATGGATGCTTTCTTTAAGGAGACTGAATGATTTGCTAGTCTTTTCTAAGTGACTAACTGTGAAGTACTTTAGTTAGAAAAGTGTCATTTGAGCCAGAATTTTGTCTTAAGGCGTACACCGGAATAGGCATTGGAGTGCCCTGCTAGCGAAAAAAGCTGTAGCTTATGTGCGTCTTCTGCATTAAGAAGTCACACTTAGAATCACAAAACACGCAGTAGAAACAAGCTGCTCTCTTCAAGGCACTGGATTCTAGACACGTGTTTGTGGGTATTTGCCCATGGGAGTGATTGGGAGAGAGAAGAACCTTCTGCTGCTTCTTTGCACCTCTAGCTGGAAAGTCACAAACTTCACAGATGCTATCTGTTAGGAGACTGAAACATTTGCCACTCTTTTCAAACCGCGGAAATGTGAATTTCTTTAGTTATGAAAGTGAAGTTTTAGCGAGAGTTCTGTATTGCGTGTTATACAGGAACAGAAATTTATGTGCCCTACTTGCCAATGAAGCTGGAGTTTGGCTGCCTCTTCTGCATTAAGAAATCACTCATAGAAACACAAATCATGTAGTAGAAACAAGCAGCTCTCCTCAGGGAACAGGAGTCTAGAAATATGTTTGTGCTTCTTTGAGCATAGGAATGAATGGGAGAGAGAAAAACTTTCTGCAGTTTTTCTGCACCTCTAGGTGGAATGTCACAAACTTCACCAATTCTTTCTGTTAGGAGACTGAATGATTTGCCACACTTTTCACAGCGTGGAACTGTGAAGGACTTTAGTTACAAAAGTGACGTTTTAGCCAGAATTCTGTGTTGTGCTGTATACTATGAAAGGCATTGCAGAGTCTTGCTTCCCAAAGAAGCTGGAGCTTAGCTACCTCTTCTGCTTTAAGAACTCGCACTTAGAAACACAAATCATGAAGTAGAAATAAGCAGCTCTCCTCTGGGCACTGGGGTGTAGGAACGTGTTTCTGCCTCTTTGCCCTTAGGAATGAATGGGAGACAGAACAACTTTCTGCAGTTTCTCTCCACCTCCAGCTGGAAAGTCCCAAACTTCATGGATGCTTTCTCTTATGAGACTGAATGAGTTGCCACTGTTTGCAGAGTGTGGAACTGTGAAGTACTTTAGTTTCAAAAGTGACGTTTTTGCCAGAGTTTTCTGTTCTTCATATACATTAACAGAAAATGGAGTGCCCTGCTTGACGAAGATGCAGGAGCATAGCTGGCTCTTTTCCCCTAAGAACTCACACTTATAAACACAAATCATGCAGTAGAAACAAGCAGTTCTACACAGGGCACTGGAGTCTAGAAACATGTTTGTGATTATTTGATCATAGGGATGAATGGGAGAGAGAAAAACGTTCTGCAGTTTTTCTGCACCTCCAGGTGGAATGTCACAAACTTCACCAATTCTTTCTGTTAGGAGACTGAATGATTTGCCACACTTTTCACAGCGCAGAACTGTGAAGGACTTACTTTAGTTACAAAAGTGATGTTTTAGCCAGAATTCTGTGTTGCACTGTATACAATGAAAGGCAATGCAGTGCCCTGCTTCCCAAAGAAGCTGGAGCTTAGCTGCCTCTTCTGCTTTAAGAACTCGCACTTAGAAACACAAATCATGCAGTAGAAATAAGCAGCTCTCCTCTGGGCACTGGGGTCTAGAAACCTGTTTCTGCCTCTTTGCCCTTAGGAATGAATGGGAGACAGAAAAACTTTCTGCAGTTTCTCTGCACCTGCAGCTGGAAAGTCGCAAACTTCAGGGATGCTTTCTCTTATGAGACTGAATGATTTGCCACTGTTTGCAGAGCTTGGAACTGTGAAGTACTTGAGTTTCAAAAGTGCCGTTTTTGCCAGAGTTCTCTGTTGCAGTATATACATTAACAGGAATTGGAATGCCCTGCTTGACAAAGATGCTGGAGCATAGCTGGATCTTTGGCATTAAGAACTCACACTTAGAAACAGAAATCATGCAGTGGAAACAAGCAGCTCTCCTCACTGAACTAGAGTCTGGAAACGTGTTTGTGGCTGTTTTCCCAAGGGAATTTATGTGAGACAGAAAAAAATCTGCAGTTTCAGTGCACCTCCATTTGAAAAGTCACAAACTTCACGGATGCTTTCTCTTGTTAGCCTGACATATTAGCCACTCTCTTAACAGCGCAGAAATGTGAAGTACTTTAGTCACAAAAGTGAAGTTTTAACCAGTGTTCTGTGTTGCGCTGTATACAGCAACATGCATTTAATCCTCTTCTTGCCAAAGGAGCTGGAGCTTAGATGGCTCTTCCTTATTAAGAACTCACACTTAGAAACACAAATCATGTATTTGAAACAAGCACGTCTCCACAGGGCACTGGATTCTAGAAACGTGTTTGTGGCTCTTTGCCCATAGGAATAAATTGGAGAGAGAACAACCTTCTGACGTCTTTCTCAACCTCAAGCTGGAAAGTCACAAATGTCACTGATGCTTTATGTTAGGAGATTGAATGATTTGCTACTCTTTTAACAGAGAGGAAATTTGAAGTACTTTAGTTACAAAAGTGACATTCTTGCCAGAGTTCTGTGTTGTGCAGTATACAGGAATTGGAATAGGAGTGATCTGCTTGGCAAAGAAGCTCGAACTTAGGTGGCTTTTCTGCATTAAGAGCTCACACATAGAAACACAAATCATGCAGTAGAAAGAAGAAGCTCTCCTCAGAACACTGCAGTCTAGAAATGTGTTTGTGGCTCTTTGCCCATAGGAATGAATGGCAGAGAGAACAAAATTCAGCAGTTTCTCCGAACCTTTAGCTGGAAAGTCAGAGAATTCACAGATGCTTTCTCTTAGGAGACTGAATGATTTGCCAATCTTTTCAAAGCATGGAACTGTGAAGAACTGTAGTTAGCAAAATGACGTTTTGGCCACAATTATTTGCGCTGTATACTAAAACAGGCATTGGAGTTCCCTGCTTGACAAAGCAGCTGGAGCTTAGCTTGCTCTTCTTTAATAAGAACCCAAATTTAGAAACAGGAATCATGCAGTAGAAACAAGCAGCTCTCCTCAGGGTACTGGAGTCTGGAAATGAGTTTGTGGCTCTTTGTCCCAAGGAATGAATGGTAGAGAGAAGAACCTTCTGCAGTTTCTCTGCACCTCCAGCTGGAAAGTCACAAAAATCAAGACTGCTTTCTCTTAGGAGACTAATTAACCACTGTTTGGAGAGCGTCGAACTCTATAGCACTTTCGTTACAAAAGTGACCTTTAAGCAAGAGTATGCTGTTGCGCCATATGCAGGAACAGGAATTGCGGTGCTCGTCTTGCCAAAGAAGCTGTAGTTTCTGTGGCTCTTCTGCATTAAGAACTCACACTTAGAAACAGAAATCATGCAGTAGAAACAAGCAGCTCTCCTTAGGGCACTGCAGTCTATAAACGTGTTTGTGGCGCTTTGCCCATAGGAATGAATGGGAAAGAAAACAACCTTCTGAAGTTTCTCTTTACCTCAAGGTGGAAAGTCACAAACTTCAGGATGATTTCTGTAAGAAGACTGAACAGGCATTTGGTTGCTCTGCTTCACAAAGAAGCTAAAGCTTACCTGGCTCTTCTGCTTTAAGAACACACACTTAAAATCACAAATCCTGCAGTACAAACAAGCAGCTCTAATCCTTGCACTATAAGCCAGAAACGGGCTTGTGGCTCTTTTCCATTAGGAATGAATGGGAGAGAGAACAACCTACTGCAGTTTTTCTGCACCTCCAGCTGGACAATCTCATACTTCATGGATGCTTTCTCTTAGGAGACTGAATAATATTCCACTGTTTGTGCAGCACAGAACTGTGAAGTAGTTTAGTTACAAAAGTGACATTTTAGGCAGAGATCTCTGTTGTGCCATATACAGGAACAGGACTTGGATTGCCCTGCTTGCCAAAGTAGCTGGAGCATAGGTGGCTATTCTGCATTAAGAACTCACACATAGAAACAAAAATCATGCTGTAGAAACGAGCAGCTCTCCTCAGGGAAGTGGAGTCTACAAATGTGTTTGAGGCTCTTTGCCCATAGGTATGAATAGGAGAGAGATCAACCTTCTGCAGTTTCTCTGCAACTCCAACTGGAAAGTCACAGACTTCATGGATGCATTCTGTTAGGAGACTGAATGATTTGCTAGTTTGCAAAGCAAAGATCTGTGAAGTACTTTAGTTACAAAGCTGAAGTTTTAGCCAGAGTTCTATGTTGGTCATGTTCACAAAGATGCATTGGAGTGTCCTGCTTCCCAAAGATGCTGGATGTTAGCTGGCTCTTCTGCTTTCAGAACTCACACTTAGAAACACAAATCATGCAGTAGAAAGTAGCAGCTCTCTTCATGGCAATGGAGTCTAGATACGAGTTTGTAGCTCTATGCCCATAGGAATGAATGGGAAAGAAAACAACCTTCTGAAGTTTCTCTATACCTCCAGGTGGAATGTCACAAACTTCAGTATGATTTCTGTTAGGAACTGAATGATTTGGCACTCTTTGCAAAGCACGGAACTGCGAAATACTTTAGTTACAAAAGTGACGTTTTAGCCAGAGTTCGGAGTTGCACATTAGAGAGGAAAAGGCATTGGAGTGCCCTGCTTCCCAAAGAAGCTGGAGCTTAGCTGGCTCTTATGGTTTAAGAATTCAGACTTAGAAACACAAACCATGCAGTAGAAACACGCAGCTCTCCTTAGGGCACAGGAGTCTATAAACGTGTTTCTTTCTCTTTGCACAGAGGAATGAATGGGAGAGAAAACAACCTTCTGAAGTTTCTCTGTACTTCCAGGTGGAATGCACAAACTTCAGGATGATTTCTGTTAGGAGACTGAACGATTTGGCAATCTTTGCAAAGCGCAGAACTGTGAACTACTTTAGTTATAAAAGAGACGATTTAGCCAGAGATCTGTGTTGCACTGTATACAGGAACAGGCATTGGGTTGCTCTGCTTCCCAAAGAAGCTAAAGCTTACCTGGCTCTTCTGCTTTAAGAACTCACACTTAGAAACACAAATCCTGCAGTATAAATAAGCAGCTCTCCCCCTTGCACTGGAACCTAGAAACGTGCTTGTGGCTCTTTTCCATTAGGAATGAATGGGAGAGAGAACAACCTACTGCAGTTTATCTGCACCTCCAGCTGGACAGTCTCATACTTCATGGATGCTTTCTCTTAGGAGACTGAATAATACTCCACTGTTTGTGCAGCACAGAACTGTGAAGTAGTTTAGTTACAAAAGTGAGGTTTTAGGCAGAGTTCTCTGTTGTGCTGTATACAGGAACAGGCCTTGGATTGCCCTGCTTGCCAAAGAAGCTGGAGCTTTGGTGGCTATTCTGCATTGAGAACTCACACATAGAAACAAAAATCATGCTGTAGAAACAAGCAGCTCTCCTCAGGGAACTGGAGTCTAGAAATGTGTTTGAGGCTCTTTGCCCATACGAATGAAGAGGAGAGAGAACAACCTTCTGCAGTTTCTCAGCAACTCCAACTGGAAAGTCACAGACTTCATGGATGCATTCTGTTAGGAGACTGAATGATTTGCCAGTTTGCAAAGCGAAGATCTGTGAAGTACTTTAGTTACAAAGTTGAAGTTTTAGCCAGAGTTCTATGTTGGTCATGTTCACAAAGATGCATTGGAGTGTCCTGCTTCCCAAAGATGCTGGATGTTAGCTGGCTCTTCTGCTTTCAGAACTCACACTTAGAAACACAAATCATGCAGTAGAAAGTAGCAGCTCTCTTCATGGCAATGGAGTCTAGATACGAGTTTGTAGCTCTATGCCCATAGGAATGAATGGGAAAGAAAACAACCTTCTGAAGTTTCTCTATACCTCCAGGTGGAATGTCACAAACTTCGGGATGATTTCTGTTAGGAACTGAATGATTTGGCACTCTTTGCAAAGCACAGAAGTGCGAAATACTTTAGTTACAAAAGTGAAGTTTAAGCCAGAGTTCGGAGTTGCATATTAGAGAGGAAAAGGCATTTTTAGTGCCCTGCTTCCCAAAGAAGCTGGAGCTTAGCTGGCTCTTATGGTTTAAGAACTCAGATGTAGAAACACAAACCATGTAGTAGAAACAGGCAGCTCTCCTTAGGGCACTGGAGTCTATAAACGTGTTTCTTTCTCTTTGCACATAGGAATGAATGGGAGAGAAAACAACCTTCTGAAGTTTCTCTGTACTTCCAGGTGGAATTCACAAACTTCGGGATGATTTCTTTTAGGATACTGAACAATTTGCCAAGCTTTGCAAAGTGCAGAACTGTGAACTACTTTAGTTACAAAAGTGACGATTTAGCCAGAGATCTGTGTTGCACTGTATACAGGAACAGGCATTGGGTTGCTCTGCTTCCCAAAGAATCTAAAGCTTACCTGGCTCTTCTGCTTTAAGAACTCACACTTAGAAACACAAATCCTGCCATAGAAACAAGCAGCTCTACTCAGAGCACTGCAGTCTAGAAACGTATTTGTGGCTCTTTGCCCTTAGGAATGAATGGGAGAGAGAACAACCTCCTGCAGTTTTCCAGCAGCTACAGCTGGAAAGTCATAACCTTTACTGATGCTTTCTGTTAGGATACTGAATGATTTGCCCCTGTTTGCAAAGCGCGGTACTGTAAGTACTTAATAACTGAAGTGAGGATTTTACCAGATTTTAGTGTTATGCAATATACAGGAACAGGCATTGGAGTGTCCTGTTGCCCAAGAAGTTGGAGCTTAGCTGGCTCTCCTGCACTAATAACTCACACTTAGAAACACTATTCATGCAGTAGAAACAAGCAGCTCTACACAGGGCACTGCAGTCTAAAAACGTGTGTGTGGCTCTTTGCCCTTAAGAATTAATGGAGATAGAACAACCTTCCTCAGTTTCTCAGCACCTCAAGATGGAACGTCACAAACTTCACGGATGCTTTCTCTTAGGAGACTGAATGATTTGCCACTGTTTGCAAATCACGTAACTGTGAAGTACTTTAGTTACAAAAGTGACGTTTTAGCCAGAGTTCTTTGTTGCACCGTATAGAGGAACAGGCATTGGAGTGAACTGCTACCCAAAGAAGCTAGAGCTTAGCTGTCTCTTATACTTTAAATACTTACACTGAGAAACACATACCATGCAGTAGAAACAAGCAGCTCTCCACAGGGCACTGGAGTCTAGAAATGAGTTTGTGGCTCTTTGCCCTTAGGAATGAATAGGAGATAGAACAACCTTCTGCAGTATCTCTGCACCTAAAGCAAGAAATTCTCAAACTTTACCGATGCTCTCTATTAGGAGACTGAATGATTTGCCGCTGATTGGAAAGCGTAGAACTTTGAAGTACTTTATTACAGAAGTGAAGATTTAGCCAGAGTTCTGTTTTGCGCCGTATAGAGGAACAGGCATTAGAGTGCACTGCTTCCCAAAGAAGCTGGAGATTAGCTGACTCTTCTGCTTTAAGAACTCACACTTAGAATCTCAAATCATGGTGTAGTAAAATGCGACTCTTCTCAGCTCAAAGGAGTCTATAAAAGTGTTCGCGTCTCTTTGCACATAGGAATGAAAGGGAGAGAAAACTTCCTTCTGCAGTTTCTCTGCACCTCCAGGTGGTAAGTCACATACTTCACAGATGCTTTCTGTTAGGAGACTGAATGATTTGACACTGTTTTCATATCAAGGAATAGTGATGTACTTTCGTTACAAACGTGAAGTTTTAGCCAGAGGTCTGTGTTGCGCCATACACCGGAACAGGCATTGGAGTGCCCTGCTTCCCCAAGAAGCTGGAGCTTAGTTGGCATTTCTGCTTTAAGAGCTCACCCAGAGAAATACAAATTATGCATTAGAAACAAGCAGCTCTCCTTAGGGTACTGGAGTTTATAAACTTTTTTTGCTCTTTGCCCATAGGAATGAATGGGATAGAGAAAGTCCTTCTGCAGTTTCTCTGCAACTCCAGGTGAAAAATCACAAACTTCACATATGCTTTCTGTTAGGAGACTGTTTGATTTGCCACTGTTTGCAAAGCATGGAACCGAGAAGTACTTTAGTTACAAAAGTGATGTTTTAACCAGAGTTCAGTGTTGCGCCTTAGAAAGGAAAAGGTATTGGAGTGCCGTGCTTCCCAAAGAAGCTGGAGCTTAGCTGGCGCTTATGGTTTAAGAACTCACACTTAGAAACACAAACCATGTAGTAGAAACCAGGAGCTCTCCTTTCGGCACTGGATTCTATAAATGTGTTTGTTGCTCTTTAGCCATAGGAATGAATGGGAGAGAGAACAAAATTCTGAAGTTTCTGTGTACCTCCAGCTGGAAAGTCACAAACTTCAGGATGATTTCTGTTAGGAGAGTGAATGATTTCCCACTGTTTGCAAAGCACAGAACTGTGAAGTACTCTAGTTACAAAAGTGATGATACAGCCAGAAGTCTGTGTTGCACTGTATACAGGAACAGGCATTTGGGTGCACTGCTTCCCAAAGAAGTTGGAGCTTAGCTGGCTCTTCTGCAGTAAGAACTCACACTTAGAAACACAAATCATGCAGTAGAAACAAGCAGCTCTCCTCATTGCACTGGAAGCTAGAAACATGCTTGTGGCTCTTTTCTCTTAGGAATGAGTGGGAGAGAAAAAAACCTTCTCCAGTTTTTCTGCACCTCCAGCTGGACAGTCTCAAACTTCATGGATGCTTTCTCTTAGGGGACTGAATAATTTGCCACTGTTTGTACAGCGCGGAACTGTGAAGTCCTTTAGTTACAAAAGTGACGTTTTAGGTGGGGTTCTCTGTTGTGCCCTATACAGGAACAGGCCTTGGCTTGCCCTGCTTGCCAAAGAAGCTGGAGCTTAGCTGGCTCTTCTGCATTAAGAACTCACACATAGTGGGGCAGGTGAGATGTCTCAGTGGTCTAAACCACCTACTTAGTACAAGTATAGCAAAGCATAGCGACAGCATTTCAATCCTCCAGCACCATATGCCAGCCAGCCCCGCCCTCTCATGGGTGGAGCTGGCCACACACACACACAAACACACACATAAAAAAGTAAATAAAAGTAAAAAAAATATACTCACACTTCGAAACACAAATCATGCAGTACAAACAAGCAGCTCTCCTCAGGGCACTGGAGTCTAGTAACGTATTTCTGGATCTTTGCCAATAGGAATGAATGGAAGAGAGAAAAATCTTCTGCAGTTTCTCAGCACCTCAAGCTGGAAAGTCAAAAAATTCATGGATGTTTTCTCTTATGAGTCTTAATGATTTGCAACTCTTTTCAAAGCTCTGAACTGTGAAGTAATTTAGTTACAAAAGTGACGTTTCAGCCAGAATACAGTTTTGTGCAATATACAGAAACAGGCATTCGAGTGCCCTGTTTGCCAAATAAGCTGGAGTTTATCTGGCTCTTCTGCATTAAGAAATCACACTTAGAAACACAAATCATGCTGTAGAAACAAGCAACTCTCTTCAGGGCACTGGAGGCTACAAAGGAGTTTGTGCCTCTATGCCATTGGAATGAATGGGAGAGAGCACAACCTTCTGCAGTTTCTCTGCACCTCCAGCTGGAAAGTCACAAGCTTCATGGATACTTTCTCTTAGGAGAGGGAATGCTTTGCCGCTCTTTTCGCAGAGGGGAATTGTGAAGTATATTAGTTGCAAAAGTGAATTTTAGCCAGAATTCTGCTCTGCGCAGTATAAAGGAATAGGCATTGGAGTGCCCTGCTTGCCAAAGAAGGTGGAGGTTAGGGGGGACATATACAGTAAGAACTCACACTTACAAACACAAACGATGCTGTAGAAACAAGCAGCTTTCCTCAGGGCACTAGAGTTTAGAAATGTGTTTGTGTCTCTTTGCCCATGGGAATCAATGGGTGAGGGAAAAACCTTCTGCAGGTTCTCTACATATCCAGCTGGAAAGTCACAATATTCATGGTTGCTTTCTGATAGGAGACTGAATGATTTGCCACTATTTTAACAGTGCAGTACTGTGAATTACTTTAGTTACCAAAGTGACGTTTAAGCCAGAGATCTATGTTGCGCTCTATACAGGAACAGATATTGGACTGCACTGGTTTCCAAAGAAGCTAGAGATTAGCTCGCTCTTCTGCATTAAGAACTCACACTTAGAAACACAAATCATGTAGTAGAAACAAGCAGCTCTCCTCAGGGCACTGGAGTCTAGAAACATGTTTGTGGCTCTTTGCTCATAGGATCAAATGGGAGAGAGAACCACCTTCTCCAGTTTCTCTGCACCTCCAGCTGGAAAGTCACAAACTTCACCGATGCTTTCTGTTAGGAGACTGAATGATTTGCCACTCTTTTCAAAGAGGGGAACAGAGAAGTAATTTTTTGCAAAAGTGATGTTTTAGACAGAATTCTGTTTTGCGCTGTATACAGGAATAGATATTGGAGTGTCCTGCTTCCCACAGAAGCTGGAGCTTAGCTGGGTCTTCTACATTTAGATCTCACACTTTGAAACACAAATCATGCAGTGGGAACAAGGAGCTCTCCTCAGGGAAATGGAGTCTAGAAATGTGTTTGAGGTTCTTTGCCCTTAGGAATGAATGTGAGAGAGAACAACCTTCGGCAGTGTCTCTGAACCTCCAGCTGGAAATTCACAAACTTCAGGGATGCTTTCTCCTTGGAGACTCAATACTATGCCGCTCTTTTGAAAGAGGCTAACTGTGAAGTACTTTAGTTACAAAAGTAAATTTGAGCCAGGATTCTATTTTGCGACATATGTAGGAATAAGCATTGGAGTGCCCTGCTTGTCAAAGAAGCTGGAGCTTAGGTGGCTCTTCTGCATTAAGAAATCACACTTAGAAACACAAATCATGCAGTAGAAACAAGCAGCTCTCCTCAGGGACTGGAGTCTAGAAACGTGTTTGTGGCTATTTGCCCATAGCATTGAATGCGATAGAGAAAAATCTTCAGCATTTTCTCTGCACCTGCAGCTGGAAAGTCTCAAACTTCACAGATGCTTTCTCTTAGGAGACTGAATGATTTGCCAATCTTTTCACAGCTCGGAACTCTGAAGTACTTTGGTTACAAAAGAGAAGTTTAAAGCAGCATTTTGTTTTGCGAAGTATACAGAAACACGCATTGGAGTGCCCTGCTTGGCAAAGAAGCTGGAGCTTAGGTGGCTCTTCTGCATTAAGAACTTACATTTATAAACACAAATCATGCAGTAGAAACAAGCAGCTCTCCTCAGGGCACTGGAGTCTGGAATAGATTTTGTGGCTCTTTGCCCATTGTAATGAATAGGAGAGAAAACATCCTTCTGCAGTTTTTCTGCCCATCCAGCTGGCAAGTCACAAACTTCATGGATGCTTTCCTTAGGAGAGTGAATGATTTGATATTCTTTTTACAGCACGGATCTGTGAAGTACTGTATATACAAAAGTGACGTTTTAGCCTGAGTTCCATGTTGTGCCGTACACAGGAACAGGCATTGGAGTGCCCTGCTTCACAAAGAAGCTGGAGCTTAGCTGTCTCTTCTGAATTAGGAACTCACACTTAGAAACACAAATCATGCAATAGAAACAAGCAGCTCTCCTCAGGGCCCTGGAGTCTAGAAACAAGTTTGTGCCTCTTTGCCCGTAGGAATGAATGGGAGCGAGATCAACCTTCTGCATTTTCTCTGCACCTCCATCTGGAAAGTCACAAGCTTCTTGGATGCTTTCTGTTAGGAGACTGAATGAATTGACACTCTTTTCACAGAGCGGAACCATGAATTACTTTAGATACAAAAGTGACTACAGTAACATGCATTGAAGTGCAATGAATTCCAAAAAGCTGAAGATAAGCTGGCACTTCTGCACTAAGAATTCACACTTAGAGAAAACAATCATGCAGTAGAAACAAGTAGCTCTCTTCAGGGAACTGGCGTCTAGAAACGTGTTTGTGGCTATTCGCCCATAGGAATGAATGGAAGTGAGAAAAACCTTCGGTATTTTCTCTGCACCTCCAGCTGGAAAGTCACAAACTTCACTGAAGCTTTCTCTTAGGAGACTGAAAGATTTGGCACTGTTTGCAGAGCTCGGAATTGTGTAGTACTTTCGTTACAGTAGTGACATTTTAGATAGAGTTCTGTATTACGCTGTATACAGGAACAGACATCGGAAAGAACTGTTGCCCAAAGAAGATGGAGATTAGATAGCTCTTCTGCATTAAGAACTCACACAAAGAAACACAAATAATGGGGTAGAAACACGAAGCGATCCTCAGGGCACTGGAGTCTAGAAACGAGTTTGTGGCTGTATGTAAATAGGAATGAATGGGAGAGAGAACAACCTTCTGTCGTTTCTCTGCACCTCCATCTGGAAAGTCACAAACTTCATGGATCCTTTCCCTTAGTAGACTGAATGATTTGCAACTGTTCACAGAGTGGGGAATTGTGAAGTATTTTAGTTACAAAAGTGAGGTTTTAGCCAGTGTTCTGTGTTTCGCCATATACATGAACAGGCATTGGAGTGCACCGCTTCCAAAAGAAGCTGGAGATTAGCAGCTTCTTCTGCATTATGAAATCACATTTAGAAACACAAATCATGCAGTAGAAACAAGCAGCACTTCTAAGGGCACTGGGGTCAAGAAACGTGTTTGTGGATCTTTGCCCATATTAATGAATGGGAGAGAGAACAACATTCTGCAGTTTCTCTGCACCTCCAGCTTGAAAGCAACAAACTTCATGAATGGCTTCTATTATGAGACTGAAAGATTTGCCATTGTTTGCAGAGCACGGAACTGTGAAGTTCTTTAGTTACAAAAGTGACATTTTAGAGAGAGTTCTGTGTTGCAGCACATACAGGAGCAGGAATTGGAGTGCCTTGCTTGTGATAGAAACAAGAGCTTAGATGCCTCTTCTGCATTAAGTACTCACAATTAGATACATAAATCATGCAGTAGAAACCATGAGCTGTCCTCAAGGCACTGGAGACTAGAAACTAGTTTTGTGGCTCTTTGCCCATCGGAGTGAATGAGATAGAAAAACCTGCAGGTTCTCTGCACCTCCAGCTGGCAAGTCACAAAGTTCACAGATGATTTCTCTTAGGAGACTGAATGATTTTCCACTGTTTGCAGAGCGCAGAACTGTGAACTATTTCAGTTACAAAAGTGATGTTTTAACCAGTGTTCTGTGTTGCGCCGTATACAAGGAGAGGCATTGGAGTGCCACACTTCCCAAAGAAGCTGGAGCTTAGCTGGCTCTTTTGCATTAAAACCTCACACTTTGAAAGACAAATTGTGCAGTAGGAACAAGCAGCTCTCCTGAGGGCACTGGAGTCTAGAAAAGTGTTTGTGGCTCTTTCGCTAAAGGAATGAATGGTACAGAGCACAACCTTCTGCAGTTTCTCTGAACCTCCAGCTGGAAAGTCAAAACTTCACTTTTGCTTTCTTTTAGGACACTGAATGATTTGTCACTGTTTGCAAAGCACGGAACTGTGAAGTACTTTAGTTAGAAAGGTGAATTTTTAGCCAGATATCTGTGTTGCACCTTGTACATCAACAGGCATTTTTGTGACCTGTTTCACAAAGAAGATGGAGCTTAGTTCTTCTGCCTGAAGAACTCACACTTAGAAACACAAATCATTGAGTAGAAACAAGCAGCTCCCCTCATGGTACTGGAGTCTAGAAATGTGTTTGAAGCTCTTTTCCCATAGGAATGAATGGGAGAGTGAACATTCCTTTGCAGTGTCTCTGTACCTCCAGCTGGAAAGTCACAAACATCAACGGATGTATTCTGTGAGGAGACAGAATGATTTTCAACTCTTTTCTCAGCGCGGAACAGTGAAGTACTTTAGTTACCAAAGTGAAGTATTAGCCAGAATTCTGTGTTGCACCATATACAGGAACAGGCATTGGAGTGCATTGTTTCCCAAAGAAGCTGGAGATTATCTGCCCCTTCTTCTTTAAGAACTCACACTTAGAAACACAAATCATGCAGTAGAAACAAGCAGCTCTCCTCAGGGCACTGGAATCTAGAAACCTGTTTGTGGCACTTTTCCCATGGGAATGAATGGGTGAGAGAACAACTTTAGGCAGTTTCTCTGCACCTTCAGCTGCAAAGTCACAAACTTCACGGATGCTATTTCTTACCTGACTGAATGAGTTGCCACTCTTTTCACATCGCTGAACTGAGAAGTACATTAGTTACAAAAGTGACGTTTTAGCCAGAGTTCTTTATTGCACGATACAAAGAAACAGATATTGTAGTGCCCTGCTTCCCAAAGAAGCTGGAGATTAGCTGGCAATTCTGCTTTAAGAATTCACACTTAGATAGAAAAATCATGCAGTAGAAACAAGCAGCTCTCCTCAGGGCACTGGAGTCTAGAAACGTGTTTGTGGCTTTTTTCCCATAGGAAAGAATGTGAGAGAGAAAAGCCTTCTAGATTTTCTCTGCACCTCCAGTTGGAAAGTCACAATTTTCAAGGAAGCTTTCTCTTAGGGACTGAATGATTTTCCACTCTTTTGACAGCACTGATCTTTAAAGTTCTTTAGTTACAAAAGTGACATTTTAGTCAGAGTTCTGTGTTGCGCTGTATACAGGAACAGGAATAGTTGTGTCCTCATTCCCAAAGAAGCTGGTGCTTAGCTACCTCTTCTGCATTAAAAACTCACACTTAGAAACACAAGTCATGCAATAGAAACAAGCAGCTCTCCTTAGGGCACTGGAATCTAGAAACCAGTTTGTGGCTCTTTGGCCTTACGAATGAATTGGAGAGAGAACAACCTTCTGCAGTTTCTCTATACCTCCAGCTGGAAAGTCACAAACTTCACGGATGCTTTCTTTTAGAAGAATGAATGATTTTCCATTGTTTGCACAGCGCAGAAGTGTGAAGTAATTTAGTTACAATAGTTACATTTTAGCCAGTTTTCTGTGATGCGTCATATACAGCAACACGCATTGGAGTGCCCTGCTTGCCAAAGAATTTGGAGCTTACTTGGCACTTCGGCATTAAGAACTCATACTAAGAAACACAAACCATGCAGTAGAAACAAGCATCTCTCCTCAGGGCACTATAGGGTAGAAAGGTGTTAGTGGCTATTTGACCATAGGAAAGAATGAGAGAAAGAACAACATTCTTCATTTTCTCTACACCTCCAGCTTGAAAGTCACAAACTTCACGGATGCTTTCTCTTAGGAGACTGAATGATTTGCCACTGTTTTGAAAAGTTTGGAACTGGGTAGTACGTTAGTAATAAAAATGACATTTTAGCCAGAGATCTGTGTTGCGCCATATACAGGAAAAGGCATTGGAGTACCCTTGTTCCCAAAGAAGCTGGAGCTTAGCTGGCTCTTCTGAACTAAGAACCCACAAATAGAAACAAAATCATTCAGCAGAAACAAGCAACTGTATACAAGACACTGGTGTATAGAAAATTTTTTGTGGCTCTTTGCCCTTATTAATGAATGGGAGAGAGAACAACCTTCTGGAGTTTCATTGCACCTCCAGCAGGAGTGTCACAAACTTCAAAAATGCTTTCTCTTTGGACACTGAAAGATTTGCCACTGTTTGCAGAGCACGGATCTGTGAAGTTCTTTAGTTATAAAGTGACGTTTTAGACAGAGTTCTCTGTTGCGCCGTATACAGGAAGAGGCATTGAATTGCCCTGTTTCCCAAAGAAACTGGAGCTTAGCAGGCTCTTCTACCTTTAGAACTCACACGTAGAAACAAAAATCATGCAGTAGAAACAAGCAGTTCTCTTCAGGGCATTGGAGTCTAGAAACGTGTTTGTGGCTCTTTGCCCATATTAAAGAATCAGAGTGACAACAACTTTCTGCAGTTTCACTGCACCTAGAGCTGGAAAGTCACAAGCTTCACGGATACTTTCCCTTAGGAGACTGAATGATTTGAAGTTCTTTTCAAAGCGGAGAATTGTGAAGTTCTTTAGTTTCAAAAATGAAATATTTGCCAGAATTCTATTTTGCCCCATATACAGGAATAGGCATTTGAGTGCCCTGCTTGTCAAAGAAGCTGGAACTTTGGTTGCTCTTCTGCATTAAGAAATTAAAAGTAGAAACACAAATCATGTAGTAGAAACAAGCAGCTCTCCTCAGGGCACTGGAGTCTAGAAATTTGTTTGTGGCTCTTTGCCGAAGGGAATGAATGGAGAGAAAAAAACCTTCTGCAGTTTCTCTGCAGCTCCAGCTGGAAAACAGCAAACATAATGGATGCTTAGTCTTAGGAGACTGATTGATTTGCAACTGTTTTCACAGCACGGAATTGTGAAGTACTTTAGTTACAAAAGTGTGGTTTTAACCAAAGTTCTGTGTTGCACCTCATAGAGGAACATGTATTGGAGTGCCCTTTTCCCAAAGAAGGTGGAACTTCGCTGGCTGTTCTGCATTAAGAACTCAGATTTGGAAACACAAAATATTCACTACAATCAAGCAGCTCTCCTTAGGGCACTGGAGTCTGGAAATGTGTTTGTGGCTCTTTGCCCATAGGAATGAATGGGAGAGAGAACAAGCTTCTGCAGTTTCTCTGCACCTCTAGCTTGATAATCACCAACTTCACGGATGCTTTCCCTTAGGAGACAATAATTTGCCACTCTTTTCACAGTGCGTAACTGTGAAGTAGTTTAGTTGCAAAAGTGAAGTTTTAGCCAGAATTCTGATTTGCACCATATACGGAATATTCACTGGATGGCCCTGCTTACCAAAGAAACTGCAGCTTAGCTGGCTCTTCTGCATTAAGACCTCACACATAGAAAGTCAAATCATGCAGTTGAAACAAGCAGCTCTCCTCAGGGCACTGGAGTCCAGTAAAGTGTTTTTTACTCTTGGACCTTAGGAATGAATGGGAGAGAGAACGACCTTCTCCATTTTGTCTGCACCTCCCGCTGAAAAGTCACAAACCTCAAGGATACTATCTCATAGGAGATTGAATGACTTGCTACTCTTTTCACAGCATAGAACTGTGAAGTACTTGAGTTAAAAAAGTGATGTTCCAACCACAATTTTCTTTTGTGCTGTACACAGAACAGGAATTGGAGTGCCCTGCTTCGCGAAGAAGCTGGTGCTTTGGTTGCTCTTCTGCATTAAGAACACACACTGAGAAGCACAAATCATGCAGTAGAAACAAGCTGCTCTCCTTAGGGCACTGGAGTCTAGAGACGAGTTTGTGGCTCTTTGCCCATGGGAATGAATTGGTGAGAGAACAACCTTCTGCAGGTTCTCTGCACCTAAAGCTGGAAAGTCACAAACTTCACGGATGCTTTCTGTTAGGAGATTGAAGGATTTGCCACTCTTTTCACAGCGCCAAATCGTGAAGTACTTTTGTTACAAAGGTGGAGTTTTAGAAAGAGTTCTGTGTTGAGCCGCCTACAGAATCGGGTATTGTAGTACCCTGCTTCCTAAAGAAGCTGGAGCTTAGC
Organism: Octodon degus; assembly: GCF_000260255.1. Taxonomy (NCBI): domain Eukaryota; kingdom Metazoa; phylum Chordata; class Mammalia; order Rodentia; family Octodontidae; genus Octodon; species Octodon degus. Next base: position 224,306 of record NW_004524908.1, read on the forward strand.
TGGCTCTTCTTCATTAAGAAAACACTTAGATACACAAATCATGCAGTAGAAAAAGCAGCTCTCCTCAGGGCACTGGAGTTTAGAAACGAGTTTGTGGCTGTTTGCTCTTAGGAAAGAATGGGAGAGAGAACATACTTCTGCATTTGCTGTGCACCTGCATGTGTAATGTCAGAAAATTCACGAATGCTTTCTCTTAGTTGAATGAATGGTTTGAAACTATTTTCACCGCGCGAAAATGTGAAGTGCTTTAGTTACAAAATTGACGTTTTAGCCAGAGTTCTCTGTTGTGCCATATAAAGGAGCAGGCATTGGAATGCCCTGCTTGCCAAAGAAGGTGCAGGTTAGGTAGCTCTTTTGCCTCAAGTACTCACACTTACAAACTAAAATTATGCAGTAGAAACAAGCAGCTCTCCTCTGAGCACTGGAGTCTAGAAAAGTGTTTTTCTCTCTTTGCCAATGGGAATGAATGAGTGAGAGAACAAACTTCTGAAGTATCTCTCCCTGGCCAGCTGGAAAGACACAATCTTCACGGATACTTTCTTTTAGGAGACTGAATGCTTTGCCACTCTTTTCACAGTGCGGAACTCTGCAGTACTTTTGTTACAAAAGTGAAGTTTTAGCCAGAGTTCTGTGTTGCACAATATAGAGGAACAGGCATTGGAGTGCCCTGCTTGTCAAAGAAGCTGGAGCTTGGGTGGGTCTTCTTCATTAAGAACACACACTTAGAAACATAATTCATACAGTAGAAACAAGCTGTTCTCCGCAGGGCCCTGGAGTCTAGAAACGTGTTTGTGGCTCTTTGCCCATGGGAAAGAAAGGGAGAGAGAACAACATTCTACAGTTTCTCTGCACCTCCAACTGGAAAGTAACAATCTTCACTAATTCTCTCCATTATGAGATTGAATGATTTGCCACTGTTTTCACACTGCGTACCTGTGAAGTACTTTAGTTGAAAAGGTGACATTTTTCCAGAGTTATGTATTGCACCATATACAGGAACAGGCATTGGAGTGCCCTGCTTCCCAAAAATCCTGGATCTTAGCTGGCTCTTTTGCATTAAGAAATCACACTTGGAAACACAATCATGCGGTAGAAACAAGCAGCTCTCCTCAGGGCACTGGAGTTTAAAAACGTGTTTGTAGATCTTTGCCCATAGGAATTAATGGGAGAGAGAACAAGCTTCTGCAGTTTTTCTGCACCTCCAGCTGGAAAGTCACAAAAGTCATGGATGCTTTCTCTTAGGAGGCAGAATGATGTGCCACTATTTTCATAGCGTGGAACTCTGAAGTTCTTTAGTTCCAAAAGGGAAGTTTTAGCCAGGGTTCTGTGTTGCGCCATACATGGAAAATGCATTGGAGTGTCCTTCTTTCCAAAGAAGCTCGAGCTTAGTGGTTTTTCTGCAAGAAGAACTCACACTAAGAAACCCAAATCATGCAATAGAAACAAGCAGCTCTCCTCACGGCATTTGAGTCTAGAAACCTGTTTGTGACTCTTTCCCTATAGCAATATGTGGGACAGAAAACAACCTTGTGCAGTTCCACTGCACCTCCAGCTGGAAAGTCACAAACTTCACGAATTCTTGCTCTTAGGAGGGTGAACGATTTCCCACTCTTTTCAAATATGAGACCTGTGAAGTAGTATAACAACAAAACTGATGTTTTAGCCAGAGTTTGGTCTTGTGCCCTATACAGGGAAAGCTATTGGAGTGCCATGTTTCCCATAGAAGCTGGACCTTAGCTGACTCTTCTGCATTAGAAACTCACACTTAGAAACACAAATCATGCAGGAGAAAAAGCATCTCTCTTCAGGGCACTGGAGTCTACAAACATGTTTGTGGCTCTTTGCCCATTTGAATGAAAGGGAGAGGGAACAAGCTTCTGCAGTTTCTCTGCACCTCCAGCTAGAAAGTCACAAATTTCATGTATGCTTTCTATTAAGAGACTGAATGTTTTGCCAGTCTTTTCACAGCGCGGAACTGTGAAGTACTTTAGTCATAAAAGTGACATTTTAGCCAGAGTTCTACATTGCGATGAATACAGGAACAGACATTGGAGTGCCCTGCTTCCCAAAGATGCTGGAGCTTAGCTGTCTCTTCTGCATTAAGAACTCATACTTAGAAACACTAATCATGCTGTAGAAACTTGCAGCTCTCCTCCTGGCACTGGTGTCTATAAACGTTCTTGTGGCTCTTTCCCCATAGGAATGAATGGGAGAGAGAAAAACCTTCTGCAACATCTCTGCATCTCCAGCTGTAACGTCACAAACTTCAAGGCTGCTTCCTGTCAGGAGACTGAATGATTGGAAACTCTTTTCACAGCACAGAACTGTGAAGTACATCAGTTTCAAAAGTGACATTTTAACCAGAATTGTGTTTTGCGTAATATACAGAAACTCTCATTGGATTGCCGTGTTTCGCAAAAAAACTGGAATTAGCTGGCTTTTCTGCTTTAGGAACTCACACGTAGAAACACAAATATTGTAGTAGAAAGCAGCAGCTCTCCTCAGGGCACTGGACTCTAGAAACCAGTTTGTGGCTCTTTGTCCTTAGGAAAGAATGGGAGAGAGAAAAACGTTCTGCAGTTTCTCTGCACCTCTAGCTGAAAGGTCACAAACTTCACAGGTGCTTTTTATTACGGGACTGAATGATTTGCCAGTCTTTTAACAGCGCAGATCTGTGAAGTACTTTAGTTACAAAATTGACATTTTAGCCAGAGTTCTGTGTTCCACTGTATAGAGGAACAGGCATTGGATTGTCCTGCTTGCCAAAGAAGCTGGAGCTTAGCTGGCTCATCTGTATTAAGAACTCACACTTCAAAACACAATCATACTGTAGAAACAAGCAGCTCTCCTCAGGGCACTGGAGTCTAGATATTTGTTTGCGAATCTTTGGCCATAGCAATGAATGGGAGAGAGAACAAACTTTGCAGTTTCTCTGCACCTCGACCTGGAGGGTCACAAACTTCATGGATGCTTTTGGTTAGGAGTCTGAATGACTTGCCCGTGTTTTCAGAGAATGCAACTGTGAAGTATTTTATTTACAAAAGTGACGTTTCAGCCAGAGTTCTGTTTTGTACCGTATGCAGGAAAAGGCATTGTTGTTCAGTGCTTCACAAAGAAGCTGGAGCTTACCCGGCTCCTCTGCATTAACAAATCACATTAAGAAACACAAATCATGTAGCAGAAACAAGCAGCTCACCTCAGGGTACTGGAGTCTAGAAACATGTTCGTGCCTCTTTCCCCTTAGAAATGAATGGGAGAGAGAAAAAACTTCTCCCGTTTCTCTGCATCACCAGCTGAAAAGTCACAAACATCACACATGCTATATCTTAGTAGACTGAATGATTTTACACTATTTTCACGACGCAGAAATGTGAAGTACTTTAGTTACGCAAGTGACGTTTTAGACAGAGTTCTCTGTTGCGCAGTATACAGAAACACGTATTAGAGTGCCCTACTTGCAAAAGATTCTGGAGCTTAGCTGGATCTTCTGCATTAAGAACTCACACTTAGAAACACAAATCATGCAGTAGAAACAAGCAGCTCTCCTCAGGGAACTGGAGTCTAGAAAAGTGTTTGTGCCTCTTTGCCCTTAGGAAAAAAAAATGGGAGAGAGAAAACGTTTTGCAGTATCTCGGAAACTCCAGCTGGAAAGTCTCAAATTTAACGGATGCAATCTCGTAGGGGACTGAATTTTTTGGCACTGTTTTGCAGAGGGAGGAACGGTGAAGTACTTTAGTTAGAAAAGTGACGTTTCAGCCAGAGTAATGTGTTGCACCATGTATAGGAAAAGGAATGGGTGTGCACTGCTTGCCAAAAAAGCTGAATCTTGGCTACCTCTTCTGTATTAAGAACTCACACTTAGAAACATGAATAATGCAGTACAAACAAGCAGCGCTCCTCAGCACACTGGAGTCTAGAAACAGGTTCGTGGATTTTTGACCATAGGAATGAATGGGAGATAGAACAACCTTCTGCAAATTCTCTGCACCTCCAACTAGAAAGTTACAAACGTCACGGTTGCTTTCTCTTATTAGACTGATTGATTTTCCACTCTTTTCACAGCGTGGAACTGTGAAGTACTTTAGTTACAAAAGTGACGTTTTAGCCTGAGTTCCATGTTGTGCCGTATACAGGAACAGGCATTGGAGTGCCCTGCTTCACAAAGAAGCTGGAGCTTAGCTGTCTCTTCTGAATTAGGAACTCACACTTAGAAACACAAATCATGCAATAGAAACAAGCAGCTCTCCTCAGGGCCCTGGAGTCTAGAAACGAGTTTGTGCCTCTTTGCCCGTAGGAATGAATGGGAGTGAGATCAACCTTCTGCATTTTCTCTGCACCTCCATCTGGAAAGTCACAAGCTTCTCGGATGCTTTCTGTTAGGAGACTGAATGAATTGACACTCTTTTTACAGAGCGGAACCATGAATTGCTTTAGATACAAAAGTGACTACAGTAACATGCATTGGAGTGCAATGAATTCCAAAAAGCTGAAGATAAGCTGGCACTTCTGCACTAAGAATTCACACTTAGAGAAAAAAAAATCATTCAGTAGAAACAAGTAGCTCTCTTCAGGGAACTGGCGTCTAGAAACGTGTTTGTGCTTCTTTTCCCATAGGAATGAATAGGAGTGAGAAAAACCTTCTGCATTTTCTCTGCTCCTCTGGCTGAAAAGTCACAAACTTCACGGATGCTTTCTCTCATTAGACTGAATGACTTTCCACTGTGCCTACAGAGCGAATCTGTGAATTACTTTAGTTACAAAAGTGAAGTTTTAGCCAGTGTTCTGTGTTGCTCTGTATACAGGAACAGGCATTTTAGTGCCATGCTTGCAGAAGAAGCTACAGCTTAGCTGGCTCTTCCGCATTGTGAACTCGCACTTAGAAACACAAATCATGCAGTAGAAAGAAGCAGCTCTCCTCATTGCCCTGCAGTCTAAAAAAGATTTTTGGCTCTTTGCCCACAGGAATGAATGGGAGAGAGAACAACCTTCAGAAGTTTCTCTGCACCTCCAGCTGGAAAGTCAAAACTTCACGGATGCTTTCTCTTAGGAGACTGAATGATTTGCCACTGTTTGCAAAGCGCAGAACTGTGAAGAACTTTAGTTACAAAAGTGACGTTTTAGCCAGTTTTCTGTTTTGCGCCATATACAGGAAAAGGGATTGGAGTGTCCTGCTGGCCAAAGAATCTGTACCTTAGCTGGCTCTACTGCTTTAAGAACTCACACTTAGAAACACAAATCATGTAGTAGATACCAGCATATCTCCTCAGGGCACTGGAGTCTAGAAATGTGTTCGTGGCTCTTTGCAAATAGGAATGAATGGGAGACAGAACAAACTTCTGCAATTTCTCTGCACCTCCAGATGGAAAGTCACAATCTTCACGTATGCTTTCTCTCATTAGACTGAATGATTTTCCACTGTGTGAACAGCGCGAATCTGTGAAGGAGTTTATTTACAAAAGCGACGTTATAACCAGAGATCTGTGTTGCTCCATATAAAGGAACAGGCATTGGATTGCCCTGCTTCTGAGAGAAGCTGGAGTTTAGCTGGATCTTCTACATTAAGAACTCACAATTAGAAACACAATTGTGATGTAGAAATAAGCAACTCTCCTCTGGGCACTGAAGTCCAGAAACGTGTTTTTGGATCTTTGCCCATATAAATGGATTGGAGAGAGAACAGCCCTCTGTGGTTTCACTGCACCTACAGCTGTAGGTCAAATACTTCACGGATGCTTTCTCTTTGGAGACTGAATGATTTGCCACTGTTTCCAAATCGAGGAACCGTGAAGTACTTTAGTTACAAAAGTGAGTATTTAGAAAGAGTTAGGTGTAGCGCTGAACACAGGAACAGGCATTGTAGTGCCTTGCTTTCGAAAGAGGCTGAAGCTTAGATGACTCTTCTTCTTTAAGAACTCAATCTTAGAAACACAAATCATTTTGTGACTCTTTGCCCAGAGGAATGAATGGAGAGAGAATAACCTTCTCCAGTTTCTTTGCACCTCC